>NW_006199376.1:492686-517414 GCF_000334495.1 Tupaia belangeri chinensis
TGGGGAATCAGGGATGGCAAGACAAAGGGCAAGGTATGCAGGATGTAAGAATTGGAAAATTATTTGCTGAGAACATGTATGTTGATGTGCTTGATTAAACCAATGCACAGTGTATTTTGGATGGAAAATTCATTGGTGTGTTGTGATAGTGTATAGTGAATTAATGTAGAAAATAAAAATAAAAAATAAAAACAAAAAGGAAAAAAAAAAACAATGATAAAAAAAAAAAAAACTGGATATTGGTAATGTCTCCTCTAACTTGTCATAGATCTATCAATTTCAGGGACCAGAAGTTGGTGTATTGGCTATGTCGCTGGACTCCCATGTAGTCGACTGCAGTTTGAGGCCCAGACATGTGTTTGAGTGCCCAAGATCCCAAGAGGAGAATGGAGGAGAAGGGATTGTGGTGTAGCCATCACCCCTAAGGGGTGATTTCTCTCTTTCTGTCTCTCTGTCTCTCTCTGTCTTTCTGGCAAGTGCATGCACCCTATAGCAAAAACCTCTCCAAAAAAGAAAAAAAAAAAATCTATCAATTTCAGTTTATGCTATCATTAAAACAATGAGGATTTCTCAATTTGATTAAGTCAGACCCTATTTTTCTGTGGAAATACTGCTATACTATTTTTTTTTTTTTGAGAGAGATTTTCACTGTAGGGTGCGTGCGCTCACCAAACAGACAGAGAGAGACATAGAGACAGAAAGCAAGAAATCACCCCCCAGGGGGGATGGTCACGCCGCAATCCCTTCTCCTCCATTCTCTCGGGATCTTGGGCATGCACGCACACGCGCCCGGTGTGAGTTTTAAGCCACCGGGTCCAGGACACAAACCGCGGTCGACTACGTGGGAGTCCAGCGACACAGCCATTACACTAACTGCTGGTTCCCTATACTATTTTTGTAAATATCCTCTCATCTGAGCAGAGAGAACCCTTGTCACTACCCTCACCACTCTCTCAGTATCTTCTAGCTCTCCCCATGACCCATCATGAAATGAGTTAATGCCTGGCTGAACAGAACTCATGAAGGCCATTTCCAGTACTATGGCCTGAGCACCTTCATGTTGATTGATGGACATGCCATATTAATTATTGAATAATTTTGAATATCACTCCTGCCTTTCGTGCTATGTATGGATCTAACTTTATGTGTTTATTTTTTAATTTGCCAGAGGAAGCATGTGCTCCCTGGAGAGAAAGGGAGAAGGGAACTGAGAAAGCACTCATGGGGACAGTCATATTGCAATTCTTTATCCTCCATTTCTCACTCTTTTTGGGATTTGTGAGCTGCATGCACACATGCCTAGCAAGTTTTTCAAACTGCCGGGAGGGATATGGAGACAGAGCATTGATGGGATAGGGAGGTGTGGTATCGGTGGAAGATACTTTGATCAACTGGACCGAGGAGAAATGTTCACATATTGAAATATTCACTTTGTAAGCTAAATAATATGATTGAATGTATATAAAAAATTAAAATAAAAAAATAATAATGAAAAAAGAAAAAGAAACTGCCAGGCCTAGGACTTGAACTGCACTATAGGCCATGTGGGATCCAACCATCTTAACCACCACACCACTAGCTGGCCCTATTTTTCTCCATGTAAAGAGAAATATTAGGTCACCAGAAGAGTCATGACATGTTTTTCTGTTTTTCTGTGCAAAAATGTGTCACAACTTTTCTGACAACCCAATAATTGATCCTTTCTCCACTGAAGTTTTCATAAGTATAAACTCTGTTTCTTTCTCATCACTGTTCTATTTATTTTACTGATAAAGATGTGCCCTATTTTTATTACTATTGTTTCATAATGTATACTATTATATGTTCCTATTTGAATTCTCTCCAAAGTTTTCCATTTCTCCTACATTTTATTTTCCACATCTATTTTATAATCAGTATCATAGACACTGACACTCTCTACAGTGGGCTTTGAATGTACTTGACCATGCCCTCTGAATTGACAATAGTCCCTTTTGAGGTGCTTCCTTCTATTACTTTCTTATCTTTGTTTCTGCTTCACTTTACACTACTTAGTTTTCTTCCTAAGTAAATCTACCTGCAGTAGAAATTAAGGAGGATGTGGGGATTCTCTAGTATTTTCATGCGTTTTTCTCTTTTCACACCATATTCTTTTCCAAGATCATTGCATCTTCTCTGATTATTTCAGTTACATTCTATAATCAACTTCTAAGTATATATCTTACTTTACAGCTATAGCTAGTTGAGGTTGAAGTACTTACTGTGAACTTTCCATTGGATGACTTGTGGGTATTCAAATTCGAAGTGTCTTACAGTGTTCTCTTGATCTTTCCATTCCTACCCCCAAGCTTCTATCATGATTCTCCAGACTATGGGATTATGACTTAAATATACTCTCTCTTCTTACTCTTGACATCTAATGTAAAACCCAGAGGACAAAGACCATTTCTGACTTATACTGCTAGTCACTGGTATATGATTGATCATTTATTGAACATTAATTCAACCACTATTTAACAAAGGTTTATTGGTCTCTACCACATGCTCAGGACTCTTTCAGGGGCTGGGTATACAGCAGTGCACATAATAGACAACAATTTTTGCCCACAGGCCACTTAAGTTTCAGCAAAGAGATGCTGACTAAATAAAAGTAAGTGAAATTGATGGTCTTTAGATTTTTATTGTATAAAAATGAAATGGGAAATGCATTAGGAAATCATTTGTGTCTGTGGTGGATATTATTGGACACAATTTTAGATACTAAGTCAGGAAAACCAGATGGACCTGAGGAGAAGAGCTACATATGCAAAGGGAACAACAAGCAAAAACCCTCAGGAGTAAGTATGCGCTTTGTGTTTTTGAAAAGCCACCAGGTAAACAGATTGGCTGCGGAAGACTAAAGGAGAAAGTTAGGGAGGTATATGAGAGTAAATTCATTTAGGGCCTCGTAAGCCATTGAAAAAATTTTCCTTCTGGTCTTAGTGAGTGGTGAATCTATGCAGAGCTTTTGTATATTAAAGTGAAATGACTGACCTGAAGTATAACTTTAAAATGGTCCCTCTGGCTACTGTATTTGAGCTTAACTATAGGGAAACAAAAATAGAAGCAAAGAGACGACTCTCCTTACCCCACGCCATTTCAATAAACAAGAATGAACATGGGGTGACTTGAGCAGTGTAGAGCAGACGCAGAACAATGGAGGGATTGGCTGACTAGATATGCTGAGAGGTTAAACACTGGTCATGAGGGAAAACAGAAGGCAAAGATACCTTCAAAGTTTTAGGTTTAAAAGTTTAAAAACTATACGTATGGAATTAGTATTAAAGGCTAGATAAGACTCTGAGTTATAGTCTATTCCATAAATGAACAACTACCTTTATGCTTTGTTGTATAATAATCTAGCATCTTGGTATGTTTTCTCTTCTTATTCTTCCCATCTGTCATCTCACTATCTCTCTATTGTCTTCTGGACCCTCCAAGAGAAATAAATTCCTCTTTCTTCTGGGTTTCCAAAGTATCTTGTTAATATGTCTTATTTTAATTCTATTAATAATAATAATAATAATATAGCTGATTATTAATATGTTTTATTCTAATTCTAATACATTGTAATATAGCTGATTTAACATAGTTCTGCTTTATTCAGCAGACTCCCAGAATAAGAAGACCAAAGTTTACTTCTGTTGGAGTCTTATTTTCTAGTATTGTACTGCACAGAAAATAACTTTGCTTTTCAAAAATAAATATTTTGAGTGCCTGAAAGAAAGTTAAAGTGTAGTAGTTAAATATTTTAACAGTTTTTAATGCTACATATTTCCTTCCAACGCTATACATCATCTCCCAAAGCCTATGCACAATAGCAATTCACCATATGTCTTCTCTTTTTTTAATTATCATCTGAGAGGAGAGACAGAGACAGAGAGAAAGCATTCACAATGAAGTGTGTTCACACCACAGTCTCTTTCCTTTTCCTGTCAGGATTGGGAGCAGAGAGGCATATAGGTGAAAAGTGTTGTTCAAGCTGTGACTTAGCCAGAGACAGCCATGTGGTATCATGCTCCTTATGTTAAGCATTGAACTGCTGTGCTAAGGGGCTGGTCCTCAGACACATGTCTTCAAGTAAGCATTAATTTTCCATCTCACTGGTGCACCTGAGATTTAAACAGGAGCAGACAATTAAGTTTTATACTTGATTTATCAATGATCCTAGACTCTTATCAGGGTAATGTAAAGAAAGTTTATACATCTTAGTCTTCTCTAGGGCCAGGGAGTGGTAAGAAGTAGGACGTGCCTCTGGGAAAGAGAGAGAGAAAAGTTTATATCATCAGGCACCTTCATAGAGAAGATAAAGATTGCATTTCTATGCCTCAATCTCTGCCTTCCCATGGTTTTTGAGTATTTCTGACACAGAAGAACAAAGCAAGAACACAATTACTTTGGGATGTCATCCACCCCTCCTCAGTAGTTTCCAAATCCCTTGCTTAATTTCTTTGGTTCGTACCCCATAAACAATGGGATTTAGAGCTGCTGGAATTACATGGTGTAGGACATTAAGTAAGACGGGGACATCAGGATAAACCTTTTTCTTCGCCATGTGGGTAAAAACAAAAACTAGCAGGATGGTGCTGAAGAAGAGGATGAGGATGAAGTGAGAGCCACAAGTGCTCAGAGCTTTGGCTGCTGCCCCTTTTGCCTTGAGTCTAAGAACAGCTCGGAGGATGAACGTGTAGGAGAGGAAAATGAGGATGAGGTCTGAGCCCAGAAGAGTCCAGGCCACGATTAGCTGGTAGATTCGGTTCAGGGTAACATTGTCACAGGAGAGTTTGGATACAGAGAGGTTGGCACAGATACAGTTCTCAATTATGTTTTTTCCACAGTAGTGGAGGCGGGCAGAGAGGATGGGGATAGGTGCAGTGAGAAATGTATTCCGGGCCAGGATGAAGACAGCAGCCTTTGCTACAAATTGGCCAGTGATGATGGATGAGTAATGCAGAGGCTTACAGATGGCCACGTAACGGTCATAGGCCATAACCAGGAAGGTGCATGATTCCATGGGCAAGAAGTTATTCATGATGAACATCTGAAGAAAGCAGGCAGAGAAACTGATGGGCCTGAGGTCAAACCAGAAGATGGCCAGGACCTTGGGGATGACGGTAAGGCAAAGCACAATGTCCAGCATGGAGAGGAGGCTGAGCAGGTAGTACATGGGCTCATGTAGAGAGGCCTCCAGCCAGATGGTGATCAACAGGGTGGTGTTGGCCCCCATGGCCAGGAGGAAGAGGAGGCCAAGAGGGACAGCCAGCCAGCGCTGCCAACTGGGGGACCTGACAAAGCAGTTCAGGAGGAACTCGGAGACTTCAGCAGGGAAGGAGCTGTTGTTATGAGGTAGCATTGGCTATGACTCCAGTAGGGTGGATGTCCTTGTGTAGCTGAAGAAGAAAGAAGGAGTTTGTTCTACCATAATCGGCAATGATTTTGCACTTTGACTATAAGATCTGTAAGGGTAATGATATAACCACGTAATTCATCTCACATTTTTGACACCTAAGAGATGGCTATAAAATATATGAAATGTTGGGAACCAGCAGTTAGCGTAATGGCTATGTCACTGGACTCCCACGTAGTCGACCGCGGTTCGTGTCCCGGACCTGGTGGCTTAAAACTCACGCCGGGCGCGTGTGCGTGCGTGCCCAAGATCCCGAGAGGAGAATGGAGGAGAGGGGATTGCGGCGTGACCATCCCCCCTGGGGGATGATTTCTCGCTTTCTGTCTCTATGTCTCTCTCTGTCTGTCTGGCGAGCGCACATGCCCTACAGTGAAAATCTCTCTCCAAAAAAAAATATATGAAATGTTTCCCTGTGTTTGCTGTTTGATCTAACATATCTCTCATGTCAACTTCAAAACATTTTTTTCAATTTGTTTTCTTGATTCATAGTTCATAAATTATAAATCATGTACGTATCAAATGTTATTTAAATAAAGTATTTAAATATCAAAGAAATTAAATCTTGGACAATAATCCAGTTTAATGTAGATAAATACATTCTGAAGACTATATGGCATCCACTATCATGTTTTTAGAGAGTGAAAGCTGACAGTATCCAGAAGGATAATGTATGGGATACAAAGAGCAAATCTCTGATGAAAATAAATAAAGATAATATGTATGTCTATGTTCCTGGTTCTCTTGTTCCACACCCATACCCAAACCCAGATGCTAACTAGTACCTATTCACATACTAATACCTATTCCTCTGCCTATATTTATACCCATGCTAGAGGACCTTAATACATTCATCATCAGACAAAATTAAAAAAAAAAAAACTCTTAGGTCTGAAATTGAGGGTAACCATACATTAAGATAAAGAATTAATATTGGCTTCCAACCCAAGGGCATTTGTGGTATTCCATGAACTTAAACACCAGTTTTTATTACTTAATGGAGCTCAGGGACAGAAGATAACATCCAGGCTTCCATAGTTACTACTTTTTGCAGTTAGAAAAGTTTACATTCACTCTTTTAACAATTTTTAAAGTACAAAATTAACTATAGTGGCCTTATTGTGCAATAGATATCGAGAACTTGTTCTTCCCGTCTAAGTTAAATTGTATATCTTTTGATCAACATTTAGCTTACAAAAATCTATAGCATTTCTATATATAAACAGCAAGCAGTCAGAGGCAGAACTGAAGAAACTAATCCCATTTACCATAGCCACAAAAAGTATAAGATATCTAAGAATAAAACTAACCAAGGAAGTCAAAGAACTCTATAAGGAAAAACTAGGAAAATCTTTAAAAAGAAATAGAAAATGACACAAAAAAAAGTGGAAGGGCATCCCATGTTCTTAATTGGCAGTATCAATATAATCAAAATGACAATCCTACCCAAATTAATCTATATATTTCCTGCAATCCTTATAAAATTACAAGAGACATTCTTCACAATCTATAAAAGACAATCATATAATTTGTCTGGAATCATAAAGAACCCCATAAGACCAAAGCAATCCTACACCAAAAGAGTGGAGTGGGTGGCATCTCACTTGTTGACCCAAATGTATATTACAAAGCTGTGATAATCAAAGCAGCATGGTATTGGCACAATAACAGACATGAGGACCAAAGAAACAGGAGAGACCCCAGAAATAAACCCCAAAACATATAACCAACTCATCTTTGACAAAGCACACCAGTCAATCCAGTGGGAAAGGGAAATATCTTTAGCAACTGGTGTTGGAAAAGCTGGGTATCCACCTGCAGAAAGATGAATCTGAAACTCTGTCACCATTAACCAAAATCAACTCAAAGTGGATCAAAGATCTAAACCTAAGACCACAAAATATAAAATTACTGGTGGAAAATACTGCGGAAACTCTGGGAGACATTGGAGTAGGCCAAGACTTCTTAAATAAGACTCCCAAAGCACAGGCAATAATCTCCAAAATAGACAAATGGGATTATCTCCAACCACTGTGGAGAACAATATGGAGGTTCCTCAAAGACCTTCAAATAGAACCACCAAGTCCACTCCTGAGTATGTACCCAAAGGACAGGAGAATGCTCAGTCAGAAAAGTGCTTGCACATCTTTATTTATTATGGCATTATTCATGATTGCTAAGACATGGAACCAAATACCCATAAGCAGATGAATGGACTGAAAAACTGTGGAATACTATTCAGCCATTAAAAAAGTCCCTGGCATTTGATAGAAAGTGGGCAAATATGGAAGGTTTGTTGCTGAGTGATGCAAGTCAGGCTATGAAACAGAGATATTCCATGTCTCCACTTGTCATATAATGACTGTTGACACTTACGATAGAGACTGAAAGACTAGAGGACATAAAAGCATTGATAATTGTTGTGGACACTAAGGACAAAGTGGAAGGAGAGTGGGGGGGGGAAGAGTGTAGGAAAGGAAATTTGGGGGAAAAAAAGATAGATAATACATTTGTGGGGAACAGATATGGTTTATTACCTGTTGATGATGATGTGTATAGTATTCTCAACTGGGCTGGACTGAGGGGTATATCATGCTGGGTAGTCTCTTTACAGTCTAAATGATGTATAGCGATTGAATATACAAGTAATAATAATAATAATAATAATAATAAAACATTTCCCCAACACCCCACATGTCCAAATATACCCATTCCTAGAAGCAACTATTCTAGGGACCAGCAGTTAGCATAATGGCTATGTCACTGAACTCCCATGTAGCCGACCTTGGTTCAAGTCCCAGACCTGGTGGCTTAAACTCACGCCAGGCATGTGTACATGCATGCCCAAGATCCCAAGAGGAGAATGGAGGAGAAAGGATTGTGGCGTGGTCATCCCCTCAGGGGGTGATTTCTCGCTTTCTATCTCTCTGTCTTTCTCTGTCTTTCTGGTGAGTGCACGCATCCTATAGCAAAAAACTCTCAAAAAAATCAAAACAGCTATTCTACTTTGTATTTTGAATGCATATGTTCATTGGCTAGATCCAGTCATCCTGCAATGTAGGTATACTTCAAAACATGATTTTAAACATGATAAACACATACAACTTTAGAAAAACTAAAAAAATAAGACCCAGGCATAAGCATAGGTGGCCCCCAACTTAGAAATTTATGGACTACATCATGCAGAGTGAAGATTCACACTAGAAATAAACATACTTTTCTCCTTGCATCCTCACTCTTACCTGGAACTTCAAAGACAACATAATTATCTAACCAACACACTACTGATGATCATAAAATAAAAAATAAAGAAAGAAAACCAACTACATCATAGGTTGTTATAGGAGAAAAACATTCTTTGTCAATAATGAACCATAGAGTGGATTTCAAGTGACTTTGAAGCCTGTGTTCATACAAATTGTTTGGCTCAAAAAGGAATTTAGAGTTCTCCAGGGTTGGCAGCAGTACCAGGAAATAATAGAGCATGTTCCAACTCTTATGTGAGGTACAAACTTTTATATTAGGTCTCAAAGAATTTCAACATAGAACTTGAAAAAAATCAATCTGTTTTCAGAAAAAAAAAAATCAATTGAAAATAAAATCATGAATAAAAGTCCACAAAAAACAATAGTAAGATTTAATTTCTAAAAACTAGAGACATTGGAGTTTTTGACAAAGAATATTAAACTTACTAAGTTTTTTTTTTTTTGAGAGATTTTTGACAATAGGGCTTGTGCACTCTCTAGAGAGACAGAGAGAGACGAATAGACAGAAAATGAGAAATCACTCCCCCAGGAAGTGGCGCCCCACAGTCCCTTCCTCTCCCTTCTCCTCTCGGGATTTTGGACATGCATGCACATGTACCCAGTGTGAGTTTTAAGCTACCAGGCCTGGGACTTAAAATGCAGTTGACTACATGGCAGTCCAGTGATATAACCACTATACCATTTGCTGGTCCCAAGAATATTAAACTTACTAAATTGTAAGAAAGGAATGATACACTTGAAAATATAGCAAAGGATGAGCACACTTAAAGGAAATAAGTCAGCCCAGCTCCTGTGGCAAAAATCTAGACCGCACCAGACTGTGTAGCTGGGAGACACATGCCCACCAGGGTTTGAGTCCCCAACCCAGTTACCCTGAAAATACTGAATGCACACATACATGCCTGGGATCCTGTAGGCCAGAGAATTGAAGGAAGGGGATAAAAGCATTAGTGAGCCTTATAGATGGTGATTCTCTTTGTGTGTGTGTCTTTCTCTCTTCTTCCTCTATACCACATACTCTCACACTCTATCACTATTTTTTAACGTCTTATCTTCCAGATATTAAAAAAATACAATAAAATTAAGATTTTAGGAGATAAGTTTAATAGTAATTAGCCACAATTGAAGAACTAATCAGTAAGACAGTATATAGCACTGGAGAAACTTTTAGAATGAATCTCTAATGAATACACAGAAAATGCAAAAGCATGAACTAGGACCTGGAATTCTGATTTGATTTCGTGACTCTCTTTTGTTTTCCTTGATCCAGAAGGTTAAGTCTGCACTTTAATGCTTTTGCTCAGGACACTGGAAGCTACAAAAGTAACAAAGTAGATTTGAATAATAACTAGGCATAACTGAAAAACACAATATGAGTAATAATTTAATGGAATTTAACAATGACTAGAGGCAGCTAAAAAGTCTGTAAATCATCAAGATGGAGGTCAGAAGACTCTACTAAGGAGGAAGATAAATAGAAAATAGAAATAAATGGAAAATATTGAGTGTAAGAGAAATAGATAGCGAGAATATCTAACATATATCTTATCAGTGTTCCAGAACGAAGGGGAAAGAGAATGTGACAGGGGCTTTTGAATTTTTGAGAAGAAATGAAATACAATCAAGATTCAAGAATTTTTTTGAGAGATTTTTGCTATAGGGCACATGCACTTACTGGAGAAACAGAGATAGACAGGCAGACAGAAAGTGAGAAATCAGTCTCCAGGGGGATGGCCACATCACAATCCCTTCTCCTCCCTCCTCCTCTTGGGATTTTGGGCATGCACATGTGCCCAGCATGAGTTTAAGCTGCTGGGTCTGGGACTTGAACCATGGTCAATTATATGGGAGTCCAGCAAAGTAACTATTATGCTATCTGCTGGTCCCAACAAGATTTACAAGAATTTTAATAACTATCATATGAGATAAGCAAAAGGAAAAAATACACTCAGGTTTTTTTGTTTGTTTGTTTTGTTTTTGTTTGTTTGTTTTTGAGGGTTTTGTCTTAGGGCACATGCACTTACAGGAGAGGGAGAAACAATGCACTTACAGGAGAGACAGAGACAATGAGAGGGAAAGTGAGAAATCGCCCTATGAGGAGATGGTCATGCTGCAACCCCTTCTCCTCCTCCATTCTCCTCTCAGGATCTTGGGCAGGCATACCATGCACATATGTATGGTGTGATTTTGAAGCCACCAAGTGCGGGACTCAAACCACGGTTGGCCATGTCCAGCAACATAACCACTATGCCATCTGCTGGCCCCCATCCAGACATGTCTACATGATTCTAAGTGTACACCTACCTATCAGTATGCCATCTATGTTTAAGAGAATCAGCAGTGCATGGCCAGTGGTATCAGAATCCCAGAGTAAGAGTTATACATTAGCCTCAGGATTCCTCTTAATTAAAGGGTAACTTTTACTCTCAAAGTACTCGCATGCTTCCTCTCATAGCCTCTGTTTTTGTATCACTCTATCTTTTTCCCAGTTATTGGATTTTTATGCCCAAGTTAATAAGATTTCTGTGCTCACCTTAAAATTCCAAGTGGCCTGCAGACAGTTTTCTAGAAGTAATATTTGAGTCTCGAGTGGGCTACTGTATGAGGGACCCTTTCCAGTGATTAGAAGATGGTTGATTTTGGTGTCAGGATGAGCTTTACCTGTGCAAAGACTTTTCTCTGTCATCTTTCTGGGTGTCAAATTGGAATTAAAACAGAAGTGTCAGAAATTTGCCTTAGTCTTAGAAAATTATTGAGTATGACATCAAACCCATTCAATAGGGCCTGGAAGAAACAACCAAAAAAAAAAAGATATAGATCAATAAATAGTGATGAGGTAAAGAGGGAAAATGGTTGAAAAGAAAATGGTGTTACCAATTTGCTTCCACTTTGATTTTACAGAATTGGAGGAAGCTGTGAAGAGTGGGTGAGTTTGGGCTGATCAGTGAAAGGGACTGAGAGAAAGAGTGGGGAGAATAAAAAGAATAAAAAGAGAAAAAAATTACATCTACATGATAGAGTGAAAATGGGAAAAAGATGAAACTGAAAGTAATGAGATTTTACTGAGAGAAAAGAGGGGGGAAAGGAAGCTAGAGGAGCAGAAAGAGGAGCAGATCTTCTAGAAAGTGAGAACTGGAATAAAAGGCAGAGGAGTTAAGTAGTCTATTTAATGATGATCAAGGCAGGGTGACTAAATTTTTTTTCCATTCTCCCTTATGCTCCCAAAAGGGTTCGGTGAAGGCTAATCAAGATATTTTCTACTTCCTCCTCTGCTTCATATTCTTAAACCTCAGTCTGACCCAAAGTGCTCTCCAAAGAGAACAGAGTCAGGGCCCAGCCTTTGTACAACCACCTCCATCTAGTCTTGGGTCATGTCTCTTCCCAAATGTTCTTCCCTACCTCCCATCATGGCCTGATCCTCATACTTTGACCCTGCGGCTTTCCTAGTTGCAAGCCCAGGGCTAGTGCCCCACAATCCCTGCTTAAGCAGGTATCTAATATCACAGAAGTGTCTTCTTGTCTTCATATTCTCATTGGGCCAAACTTACTGTATGGAGATACTGATCTCTGCTAAGGAGAAAAGTCCTCTGCTCTGTCTCTCTGAATCTTCTATATCCTGGCTCTTAGGAAAGAGAGTATATGTTTGATTTTAGTTTCCCCTGCTTCCCCGGGGAAAGACAGCCTTGTTGGCCCTGAAGAGGCTGAAGATACAAGGGTCCAGCATTTTCTTCTTCCTAAGGGAGAAAGCTTTCCTCTCAGCTCTCTTGTCTATGATCCCCCAAGAGTCACTATCATCCCCCAAAGGCTTAGGGAGAGTCTCTGAGTTAATCACCTTGCATAGTCAAATGGGTAGAATGTGACACTTAATAAAAATGTGATTAATTAAACAAAAAGAAGACCTTAAGAATAAAAGGTTCAAGAGAGATTGCCAGCAGGTACTGAATTTTTATTTTCCTGAAATAAATTAAGTATGCATAATGTATATAAAACCAATCCTGTGAGGGCCAGTTGGTAGCATGGTGGTAGAGGCGACTGGATTCCACATGACCAATGTGTGTGTGTGTGTGTGTGTGTGTGTGTGTGTGTGTGTGTGTGTGTCTGTGTGTCTGTGTGTGTCTGTGTGTCTGTGTGTGTCTGTGTGTCTGTGTCTGTGTGGAATTTGGTATTAATTGTGGTTTTGGGTATCCACTTGGAATCTTGGGACAGATCCCTAGTGGATCAGGTGGGAGCCTACTTATATTTGGATGTTCGTAAGACATTGTCAAAAGTTTTGAATGGGTAGGATATTTGTACATATTTAAAATAGTATATGACCCAACTCAGGCAAAAAAAATAAAATCAAACACATGGCTGTCAAATTTGATTGGAGACCTGTGACATAGAGAGATGTATGAATACTGGGTGATTCTCATTGACCAAAGGCATGTTTTTTATGTGTGTGTTTGTGTGCACGTGCATGTGTGTGTGTGAGAGAGAAAGACTCGCCTAAAGTACTCATAATGAGCATGCATCTTCACACACATATATATTTATGTAAGTGTTTAAAGGAACTTTATTAAAAGGTTTATGAAGGGACCAGCAGATGGTGAAAGGGTTATGTCTTGAGCTCTCACATTATCAACCATGGTTTGAGTCCCAGACTCAGCAGCTTGAAATTCATGCTGGGCCCATGTGTGTGTATGCCTAAAATCCTGAAAGAAGAATGGAGGAGAAGGGATTGCAGCGTGGCTATTCCATTGGGGGTGATTTCTCACTTTCTCTCTCTTTGTCTCTGTTTGTCTTTCTGGTGAGCACAAATGTCCTATAAAAACAACCAGAAATTCTCTTAGAAAAATGTTCATGGGAAATGTGTATTATAAAAAAACCATATGTGTATTTCAAAATTTCTTAGCAACAAAATAGATTCATACTTTAATTCCATTTTTCCATGAACATTTTGAAGTGCCTGTGTGTGTGTGTGTGTGTGTGTGCATGCGTGCGTGCGTGTGTGCGTATTATAGAAAAAAGTGAAGTAAGTCTATTTTCTGAGATAAGTGCAGAAAATAACAGAGAAAACTTTTCTATATATGTCTGCCATTTCCCATCATATTTCCACTTCAAGGCCAACTCAGCCATTGTTACATCACCTACTCCCTGTATTTATAAGAATAAATTGTCACAGGAGAGAGTTGCTTGGCAGGTAGGTAGATTTGAAGAGAAATAGAAATAAGTAGGGTTGACATAAATGAGAGACTTATACTGCTCATTTTGGAAGAGAGAAGAAAGTGTGGTGAGGTCTGTAAGGACTTTGAAATGTCACTTGAGAATATAAGAAAACATATATTGAGAATCACTGGGTGCTGAATCATGAGACACACTGCCAATCTTATCCCACGTAATCCCAACAATGCAAGATTAAACGATTTGCTGCATATTACATAATTAATAAGCATCAATACAAAGATTCAAATATAAATCACACTCCTTAAGGAATACAGCCCTGGACATAGATTTTCTAAGCAGTGAGTGTGGTATATATTTTCCTAAAAGCAGGAAAATCATCATTAACTTGCATTTATGTGTGATGTTCCTATGTGGAATACAGGTTGGTAGCTGTTGCTTGATTAGAACTCTTCAAGTAGAGCACATGCTGTTCATGACTTTACATTACTCCTATCTCCCATTTGAGAGTTTCTGTTTTAGTTTTAATTTTGCTAAAGGGTGTGTGCACTTGCAGAGGAAAGAGAGAGAGAAAGAAAAAGAAAATGAGCGAGCACCTCTCCCCTATTGGGAATGGTCACGCTGTAATCCATTCTCTTCCATTTATCCTTTTAGGATTTGGGGCATACACACACACACACATGTGCCCAGCATGTCTCCTAAGTCTCTGGGTCCAGGATATGAACCATACAGTTTGCTATATAATCCAGCTATTTTAACCACCATGCCATGAGCCACCCCACTCCCCCTTTGAGTTTTTTGAACACGTTACTTTAAGTTTTCAGAAGTTATGAATCCATCAACGTGCATTGCAAGCAATTTGAGGCTGGTTCCTTGAAGGAGGAGATTTAGAGCCAACTGGTTGGTAACTGTGACAGAAGGTGAGAAGAGGAATGTTTTACAGATGTTGAATATGATGTGCCTTCAAAGCAGGAAAAGCTGAGATGGGCTGGAAGGAGCTGGGATAAGGGAGATGGACCAATTGAAATCAGTAGAGCCTAGGCTCGCAGGGAGACTCAGAGACCAGCAAATCTGTGTTTCTGTGATGTAGAAAGAAAGAGTAAGGTTGCTTCCTTCACTTTTGCTTCTCTGAGCCTGAGCTCTTCATCATGTCTCTATTTCTGTTCTATTCTAATTCTTTCAATTAAGACTTTTTAAAAAATTTGAATTAGTCTAAATACTTTCTATTTAGCAATATTTCTATAGTTTGAAATAAACATTAAGGGGATGTTTCTTGGGGAAACGTGATGTGAATCAATATTGGAGGCATACCTTTTCCTTATTCAGGAAAAGAAGAGGGACAGATAACTACTTATGACTTCATCATCTTAAGGAGTCAAAAATCTCACCAAGACTTCACTTTAAGAGGGAAGAGTAGTTACTTTCCTTTGTCTTTCTTATTTTAAAGAAAAATGAGAAAAGCACTTTAAACAGATTTCTACATGCCATATTAAAACTTTTTTTTCTGAGTTATTCACTTCTTAGTGCTAGGTTTTTTTAGGTGGCTGGAATGAGGCCAGAGTACATGTCATTACTGAAGTCTGAGTCAATAGCAGTGTGTACTGCAGCAGAAATTTTTTCAACTCTTATGTCTTGATCTACTAACTGGTTTTTCTCTTGAAGATTTTAATGAATCTTCTTTATTTTGCTTTATTTCCTGTGACATATTATCTATCTGAATAGCAACATTAATTTAAAGGTTTAGCAAAATTATTTACATTTACATTATTTTTTTTTTTGTAAAGTATTGATCTTGTGCATGTTGACATCTCTGCAGTGGCACTGCTGTAGCATTAACTTCCATTTCCCTGGATCTGTCTTTGTTGTGAGGCTAGCAGACTGGAAGAAGTTATTTCATATTTGAATAGGTTACTGGAAATAAATATGGACCTGCTTCCCCGGGGAAAGACAGCCTTGTTGGCCCTGAAGAGGCTGACGATACAAGGGTCCACCATTTTCTTCTCAGCCAATCATGTGAGGGCCAGCTGGTAGCATGGTGGTAGAGGCGACTGGATTCCACATGACCAATGTGTGTGTGTGTGTGTGTGTGTGTGTGTGTGTGTGTCTGTTTAAGTCTTATACCCTTTTTCTATTTGCTGTGTGTGTGTGTGTGTGTGTGTATCATCTACCCTTTATCTATTTGTCTGTTGATGGACACTTAGGTTGTTTCCATATCTTGACTACTGCAAATAGTGCCACAATAAACATTAGAGTGCAGGTATCTCTATAATATATTAATTTCCTTCCTATTGAATATATATAGTAATATACCTAGTGATGAGACTTGATATGCAAAATCTAGAGTTCCCAATTTCTTGAGCACCCTACTAGCATTGTTCTAAATACGTATGTCTACGTCCTGTATTATTATGTAATAAAGCTTCACATCTTTTCATGGGCAATTGACTATTTTTATATTTTGTTGGAAAAGAAGAGTTTCCTTTAAAATCCATGTCCATTTTTTTTTTATTTTTTTAACATTGAGATATGAGTTATTTATATATTTTTGATACTAGAACTTAGTAGGTTGTATAATTGCAAATATTTTCCCAATCTGGGGCTTGTTTATTTTTTTTAGTTTACTTATTAATTATAGAGTATACATGTGTGTACACATATGCGCACATGCAAAACAGAGAGATAAAGACAGTCACCCTGGACAGGACCTTATCGTGACATAATCACTTTCCCTAAGCACCTCAAGCTCGCCAGGATCCTGGATGCTTGGGAGTATGCCTGTCCTATTCCAAGTTGTCTGAATTCTGAACCAGTTGTCAGTCCAGTGACTTCCAGTGCTACAACTCAGCACACCACAGCCTGCACTGTAATGGATGGACCTGAGTTGTGTTTTTACTTTCTTCAAAATATCCTTAGGACAGGGACCAGCGGTTAGCATAATGGCTGTCACTGGACTCCCATGTAGTCAACCGCGGTTCGCATCCCGGACCCAGTGGCTTAAAACTCACACTGGGCACGTGTGCGTGCCTGCCCAAGATCCCCAGAGGAGAATGGAGGAGAAGGGATTGTGGCGTGGCCATCCCCCCCTGGGGTGGGGAGTGATTTCTCGCATTCTGTCTCTCTGGCGAGCGCATGCACCCTATAGCATAAACCTCTCCAAAAAAAAAAAAAATGGGAACCAGCAGTTGGCGTAATGGCTATGTCGCTGGACTCCCACGTAGTCGACTGCGGTTCGCATCCTGGACCTGGTGGCTTAAAACCCACGCCGGGCGCGTGTGCGTGCGTGCCCAAGATCCCGAGAGGAGAATGGAGGAGAAGGGATTGCAGTATATCCTTAGGATGTAGAGTTGGGTTTTTTTCCCGTGTTTTTTGTTTTCGTTCTTCTTTTTATAATGTCCAATTTATGTGATATTTTTTCTTTGGTTGCTTGTTCTTTGGGTGTTATCTGAGAAATCATTTCCTCATCCAAGGTCATTAAGTTTTACTTCTATATTTTCTCCTAAGAGTTTCATACTTGTAGCTCTTAGACTTATGTTTTTGACATATCTTTGGTTAATCTGTGTGTACGGTACAATTCTCTCCTTCTTTCTTTAGCATTTTACAGACAAACTGATTTTTCCTATTTCCCATTATTTTGCTGACAAGTTCCTAGTTTAAAAGCGCCCTCTTCTGTCAGTCTGGAGATTGGTTTTTTTAAAGCAAGCTATTGGTGGGAAAACAGATTGCCAAGTCATGTAATTTCCCTTTACTTTTTTAGGATCTCTTTCGTTTTGTTTTGTTTATTATCATATAATCTTGTTTATGTTACATTGAATTGCATATAAATTTGCAGTGTATTACATTGCTTTTTCAAAAGGGAATGCCACGCATGTCAGTCAATACCGAGACATTAAAATCCCCACTTCATCATTCAATATCTTTTGTTTTTCCCGTTCATTATTAATATTATTCCAATTATTTTTTTAACTAGTCAATAACTATTTCTCATTTTGCTTGTAAACAGACTTTACCCATCATGAAATACTTCTCAGACCCATCCAGTTGAGAATACTATACATGTCATCATCAACAGGTAAAAAGCCATATCTATGTCCCACTAATGTCATGCCTCTTTATTTGTTCTCTTGCTATCTTTCTCTGTCCTCTTCTCTTCACCCCTCCATTCCACACTGTCTTATTCTCCTTAAGTATTTTCACTGCTTTTATGTCCTCCAATATTTTGCTACCATATAACATTACCTTTTATTGCCTTTCCTCTTTTTCCTATGACATCACTCAAGAGGCACCGCATTCTTTACAGTATTTTTTTCATTAATAAAATTTTTAATTAAGGGCACACCTCCCCCAATAAACAGATGTGCACCCAAACACTCTTAATGGGCTGCAATACTCCCATGGAAATAAAAAGAAGATTCATGTTACATCAAGACCTAACTCAACAGGCTCAATATTCATTCTTTGGACAGTGCCCAGAATACAAACAAAAACTAAAATGACCATTCTCTAATTCCCCACAAAACGCTAGACCTAATTCATATAGACAAGTCCCAGATCAAAACACCCACGATTTACTAGACTGAAATAGCTACAAACCCTCTTCCCAGAAACACTGTATTTCTGAGGCTCTTCATTCTCTTCCTATTACTCACTTTCAAGACACTTTCCAGTAGTCAATGCTGTTGCCAATGACAGCCCTGAGTTGTGGTTGATATCTTAGGACTTAGTACAGAGCTTTTTGTTTCTGTGGGAGATTTCACATTTGCTATGCATAGATCTTCCCACCATTTACTCTCTTCCAGTGATCTTTTAAGTTTCATTCTACTCACATTCTGAATCCTAATCAACAATAACAGAGGGAGTTCCAGCAGTAACTCTTCTTCTGTTCTTAAATTGAAGCTGTATGGTGTGCTATCTGGTATTCAGGTTGAAGGAGTGGGTGATTTGGTTTCACTAGCACTTCTTGTGATCTATGATTTTTTTTGGGGGGGGTATGGAGTGATATGGGATCAAGCTGCCACCATTTCCTAGTGACAATCAGACTTTCTTTGATCCTTGAACTTCTCTTTCCTTCCATCAATCTATTTTTATATATATGCTTATATGTATCTCTCTATAAATATACTCACATTTCATCATATATTTAGATATGTACATGTTTATTCATATATATGAGTGTATATGCTCGTTGTTACTCTGATTATATTTTGGGGGTATTATGTGTTTAATTGATTTTCATCATCACCTAAGGTATATGTGAGTTTTAAAATATATTTTAGTTGGCAACATTTGTAGGTTTTGTTAGCAATTTTATGCAAATGATTCTCTTGAAATTTTGGGAAGGAAATTGTATCACCTGCAGATGAAGAATTCTACATTTTTTTACAAATGCATTCTCCTCATCTGCTAGTTGAGTTTAATTGTATCAACTTGATATATAAAAATGTTTTAGTAAATAATGTAATAAAGGGGCCAGGTGGTGATGAAGCAACAAAACAAGAAGTTCTGTGAGGCAATCCCATATGCAAAGGTTGTTGATTCATATCTAGAAAGTTCTATGAGTACTCCGGGCACACATGTACCCATTATTCAGGGCGGCTACAATGAGGGTGAATCATGCTGTCAGGACCCTATTGGAAGTGTTGTATTTCTGTCTCTGTCTCTCCTCTATTCTCTCATTCATGGAATAAACAAATTAACCTAAACAAAAATTTTCTTGTTTATTAAATGTTTAACAACACTTTGCTATTAGCATCTCTTCAAATTTTGCATTAAAATCATAGCCTTACTTTGAGTATAGAAGTTGACCAATCAGTTAAATTATGCTAAGTAATGTTTTATTCTTATAAAAAAAGATATGTTTTTAAAAATTAATTATTTGTTTCTCCCAGCATAAATACATCATATATTGGTCCAAATTTACTACCATATACATTATCAACAAGTAACTTTCCATTTTTGTGTCCATTAAATGCCCTCCCCAGCTCCCTTCTTTCCTTCCCGCATTGCCCAACCCCTCCCACACTGTCTCTAGTATCTACAGTTGTTCTCTCTACTTTTATACATTCCAATCTCCCAGTTTTCACCATAGAGTCAGACATTCAATATATATAAAGTGGGGGCATATGCTGTCTCTCTTTCATAGTCTGACTTGCTTCATTCAGCATTAAATCTTCCATATTGGTCCACTTCATGTCAAATTTCAGGATCTCATTTTTATGGCTGAGTAGTATTCCATAATACATACATGCCACAAAATTTTAATTAATTCATCTGCTCTTGAACATTTGGGTTGATTCCATGTCTTAGCAATTGTGAATTAATGTTGCAATAAACATGAATGTGCAAGTGTTTTTCCAACTGAGTGTTTCTATCTTTTGGGTAAAGTTCAAGGAATAGATTTATTGGATCATATAATAGTGCTATTTGTAGGTTTTGAGGAACCTCCATATTGTTCTCCACAGTGACTATACTAGGTTACATTCCCACCAACAGAGTAAGAGGGTTCCCATTTTAGTGCATCCTTACCAGCACTTAACATTATCCATTCTGACTGGAGTTAAGTGGTATTTCATTGTGGAGAAGACATATATATTGGGGCCAGCAAATGGGGTAATGGTTATGTCATTGACTCCCACATGGCTAACTGGATTTAAACCCCAGACCCAGTAGCTTGAAACATGCTGGGTTCATGTGCATGTGTGCCCAAAATCCTGAGAAGAAAGTGGAGAAGAAGAGATTGTAACATGGCCATCCCCCCCAGGGGGCAGGGGGTAGTGATTTCTTGCTTTCTGTCTCTCTGGTGAGCACAAATGTCCTATAGCAAAAATCTCTCTTTCAAAAAAGAAAAAAGCACAAATATGAATATGTTTGCTAAAACCAGCATATGAAACTTCATCAATAGTCAATATTGTTCAACACTCTATAATCCAGATGCCACATGATGGAACTAAGTCTTGAGACAAGCAAAATCATTTATTAAGTAAGTGAAAAAATACCTGTTCTATGAAAGGTGCAATATCAATGTTGCAGACACAAGGAATTAAATATGCTTTCTAACTTTAATCATCTCACCGTCTATTGAGAGTGACAGACAATTGTTAGTTGAAGGAATCTAACATTTGAAAAAGTGACCTGAAGAAAGACATGGAAATTAGAGGATAATTAGTGGTCTGCAAATCAAGTTTATATATATATCAATATATCATCTTTACTCTGATGATTCAAATGTCTACTTCTAGCCTGTGACTAACCATGACAAGTACTATATGTCCAATTTCTTACTTTTACTTCCTCATTGAGTATTTAATAATCATTTTTAAAGTGCAGTCATGGGAGGGAGTAGCTCATTGTCTAAAGCTAAACTAGCTGTGCTACTAAAACTAGCACCTTGGTTAACATCAATATCACCTTTCCAGTGGCTTTTGCTAAAAGCTGTGTTGTCCTTTAATCCCTTCTATCTTTTATAGCTATGTACGTCTTCTCTGCAGATCCTGTGACCCATAACTTCCATTTTCATTCAACACCTTAGTCTGAGCCATTATCACTTTCCACCTGGATTAGAGAAACTTCTTAATGTTTTCCCTAATTCTACTCAGACCTCCCATGTTCTATTTAAAGTGCTTCCTCATTACTGCTCTGAGAACCACTCAGAATGTAAAAACTGAGAAGTACACCAAAAATGACAAATACTTATCTAATGAATGAATAGCTGAGGCATCTTGATGGTACAGAGTCAGAATGAAAAAAAAATAACAAATATTTAAAGATGGGTAGGTTCAACATGTATTTGTAGATGGGAAAGGACGATAAAAATTGTGATCATAGTGCAAGATAGTTTAAAATAAGGCCATCTATGTAATATTGAAGAGTTTTATGACACTCAGATGAATTCTTCTATTAAGCATGTCTAAAGTTCTGTAATCCCTGATTTTTGATTCATACCTCTCATTTCTGGTACTTGAGTAGCTTAATAATTCCATACTTGATTTCCTGAGTTCGTACTCCATAAACAATGGGATTGAGGGCTGGTGGGATGAGGTGGTGGAGGACATTAAGAAGAATGGGAACCTCTGATGGTACCTTTTTTCCTGCTTTGTTTGTGAAGATAAACACCAGCAGCAGTGTATAAAAAAACAGTATAAGGATGAGATGGGATCCACAAGTACTCAGCGCCTTGGTAGCTGCACCCCCTGACTGCAGACGAGTAACAGCCCTCAGGATAAAGCAGTAAGATAGCAAGATGAGCACCAGGTCAGAACCTAATAGACACCAAACACTCACAAACTGGTAGAGCTTATTGAGGCGAATGTCCCCACAGGAGAGCTTTGCCACAGAAATGTTGGCACAAATGCAGTTCTCCACCACATTGTTAGCACAGTAGTCGAGCCTAGCAGCCAGAACTGGAGTGGGCAGCGTGGCAAGCAGATTGCGTAAGACAATGAAGATGGCGGCATTAATGACGAACTGGTCCGTGATGATGGATGGGTAGCGCAGAGGGTGGCAGATGGCTACATAGCGGTCATAGGCCATGACCAAAAAGGTGGAGGATTCCATGGGAAGGAACGTGTTCATGACGAACATCTGCAGGAAGCAGCCTGCAAAGCTGATGGGCTTCATGTTGAACCAAAAGATGAGCAGCACCTGCCAGAATCATTGATCTCAAAATCCATGTACATCCATTCTCAGAGGACCTAACCCTCAGGAAAACTCTCAAATGATTCACCCACCCATATGCTCAAACTACTGGCCCCAAATCCCTGCCTGAAGAGTATCCACATTTCAAATATTTTACTTGATTTCTGAGGTCCACATTCTGATTTATTAATATTTATAGCCTTTCTCTACTTAGAGATTAATCTTTTGTTTTTTGGGTTTTGTTTTTTTTTTTAAAGTTTATTCTTGTCCTCTGGGATGAGGTGGTGGAGGACATTAAGAAGAATGGGAACCTCTGATGGTACCTTTTTTCCTGCTTTGTTTGTGAAGATAAACACCAGCAGCAGTGTATAAAAAAACAGTATAAGGATGAGATGGGATCCACAAGTACTCAGCGCCTTGGTAGCTGCACCCCCTGACTGCAGACGAGTAACAGCCCTCAGGATAAAGCAGTAAGATAGCAAGATGAGCACCAGGTCAGAACCTAATAGACACCAAACACTCACAAACTGGTAGAGCTTATTGAGGCGAATGTCCCCACAGGAGAGCTTTGCCACAGAAATGTTGGCACAAATGCAGTTCTCCACCACATTGTTAGCACAGTAGTCGAGCCTAGCAGCCAGAACTGGAGTGGGCAGCGTGGCAAGCAGATTGCGTAAGACAATGAAGATGGCGGCATTAATGACGAACTGGTCCGTGATGATGGATGGGTAGCGCAGAGGGTGGCAGATGGCTACATAGCGGTCATAGGCCATGACCAAAAAGGTGGAGGATTCCATGGGAAGGAACGTGTTCATGACGAACATCTGCAGGAAGCAGCCTGCAAAGCTGATGGGCTTCATGTTGAACCAAAAGATGAGCAGCACCTGCCAGAATCATTGATCTCAAAATCCATGTACATCCATTCTCAGAGGACCTAACCCTCAGGAAAACTCTCAAATGATTCACCCACCCATATGCTCAAACTACTGGCCCCAAATCCCTGCCTGAAGAGTATCCACATTTCAAATATTTTACTTGATTTCTGAGGTCCACATTCTGATTTATTAATATTTATAGCCTTTCTCTACTTAGAGATTAATCTTTTGTTTTTTGGGTTTTTTTTTTTTTTTAAAGTTTATTCTTGTCCTCTCCCTCCTGAGCTCCACAATTCTTACCCCAACTCCAGTGGTACATCTGCCCTTCACAGGATGTATGTATCATAGGAACATCAAACTCAGAACATTTGCTACCTTGATTTGGACATCCTCCAACTCCTCCAGTAGCATAAGAAGCCTCTTCCAATCATGCTTCCTATCTCAGTATATAACATAAATATACACCCAACTACATTTTAGAAAGTGAATTCTTGAGCTGTCTGGTGTAGAAGTGGAATAAGTCAGAATCAAGGGAAACTGCCCTACAAGTAAAAAGCAGGTTGGTACTTGGAATATCACTAACTTGATTCTGAGAGAAAGTCTGTCAGTTAAAAATTAATGAAAACCTAACAAGACCTGGTGAAGGATTATAAAGAACACATCTGGGAGCTGTGGTAGACCTGGTGTGGTGGTGTGGATTACTCCTTGATCATTTTTCCTGGGGATGGGAGGATCTACAACAGCAGAACAAGGTACTATTTAGAGAAGGATGGCTGAGTGCCTGAAAGAGAATCTAGGGAGTATCTGACCTTGGGGATGACTGTAAGGCAGAAGATGACATCCAGCACAGAGAGGATGGCAAGTAGGTAGTACATGGGCTCATGCAGAGATGCCTCTTGCTGAATGGTGAGTAATAACACAAAGTTGGCCCCAAGAGCCAAAACCAGGAGAGGAGCCAGGACGATAGACAGCCAGTGCTGTGTGTCCTGCATTCCTGGGAAGCAGATCATCAGGAATTCAGTCACCTGGGTCCCTGTGCTGTTTTGGGATAATTTCATGACTGACAAATGTGATTAAAAATTGCTGAAAAGAAAGAGACATGAATTCAGGACTTGTTTCATTAATAGCACCCTAACTGATCTCAATATCTCCATTCTAGTCCTTCATCACTCTATGGACATAATAGTTTGTCTAAAACTTAAGATGGACTACATCACTCCCTGGTAGAAACAATTTACTCAGCACTCATAGCTTTATGGATAAAGAATAACTCTCTCCACTTGAATCTGTTCCAACTTCAGATAGATTCCATAGTCCCCTCAAACCCTCATATTAGGTTGCAGGGAAACTCATTAAGCATTTTTGCCTGGAAAC
>NW_006199376.1:517478-521868 GCF_000334495.1 Tupaia belangeri chinensis
GTAGGGAAAATCATTAAGCATTTTTGCATGGAAAAATATGTCATGACTTTCCTGACAGCCTAATAGATCCAGTCATATCTAGAGAACATGCTTTGCTTTGTCTCACCTCAGATTTTAATATTGTATGCTTCTCCTAAAATCCACTCTTTTACCCTTTATAACTAACTTCTGCTTCTCCCATTCTGTATATACCACAAGTTCCACTTTTTTCCCCTCAAATATAGTGTGGGCTTCTCATTGGAATTTTTATTTTTTATCCAGACTGGTGATTCTCAAATGTGGATGTGCTTCAGAATTACCTAGAGAGCTTATTAAAACAGGTATCTGGTCATAACCCACTTCTGTTGGTCTGCAGTAATTTGTCTTTCTAACAAATTCCCAGGTAATAACAGGTGCTAGTTTTCCAGGGACAACTCTGTGAGAATGGCAGAGTCATACCCAATCATGACAACTAATCTAACCAGTGATCTAAACTACCCCTCACCCAAGGCAGCTGCCTCAGTTCAGCCAGGCCCAGCTATGTATCTGGTCAACTTTAGATATTGAAGTGACTAAGAATTCCATTATGTTCATTTATTTCAACACAATTCAGGCCAATCTCTTGCCTCCCAATTTGCAAGCTATAATTCTCTCCCAGCCCCTCCAGACTCCCTGAGAATTTGGGACTCATTTTTCATGACTTTCTCTCTTTGCCTGGATCTACAGTTCTTAACTGCCTCATTTAGAAGGATCAAAGCTCATTAAAGTCAAAGACAAAGTAGTCTCCATTTTTTCTATCAGCACAGATTTATACTCCTAAAATATGCTTATAACAATCAAAGGAACCCTCCCCTGCAATCAGCTTCACTCCCATAGATAGACCAAAGCAGACCTCCCATGAGCTCAGTTGACCCACACTCTAATGCGCTCAGGTCCAAAAGTGATCACAATAGTGATCTTCAAGGTCTTCACATACCAAGATCTACAGAGTGTGACAGCATTCTCTGAAATAAACAACGCATAACATAGATGAAGAAACTCAAAGTGTCACCTAAGCTTGACTCTCCAGTGCACTGTTCCCAGTAATCTTCATAGAGAAAGCCTGCTCCAGACACTACCTCTGATCATCTGGTGACTCTCAGGCAATATGTGCCTCTCAAGGAGGCCTCTCAGATTTCTCACTGACTCTATGCTTGAGGCTTTGGCCCCGGGAGCACTTTATGAAAATTCTATCACTGCAATACCTATTCTCCTATGACTGAAAAGAGAGTTAGTTTGAGAATCCTGATCCCATGGGTTCTACATCCCTATAGATATACAAACATTTCTAATGCACAGAGGGGGATTTCTGCATTTAATCTCAGATGAAGTGCAAGAGTAACAATCAGCTTATACGCTCCCTTGAGGTGATGGAGAGTTACATGAAGAGAAATTATTCTTTGCTATGGAAGAAATGTCACTCAGGAACATGGAGAACATATCTAAGAGATCCTCTATGAAGACAAGTGTTATTACAAAGACATTAAAATCCATGAATGGTATTCCTTCTGGAAAAAGAAATGTAATACACTGTAAAGTTATATGTGATTCAATGTAATATAAACAAGATTATGATAACAACAAAAAAATTTTTAAAAAGAATAAACCTGAGGCTATTTCTGGTCGCAACTTCTCCATCAGAGAAGCTGTGCCAACACAATCCTCGCTATTCATAAAAAAAAAAAAATTTTTTAAATTTTAAAAAAAAGTGTCATTAGACTTACAAAATTATCTTACATTTTAGCTGCATTCTTTTGTTTTGTTTTGTTTTTTGGGTTTTTTTTTTTTTGGAGAGATTTTTGCTATAGGGCATGTGCGCTTGCCAGACAGACAAAGACATAGAGACAGAAAGCAAGAAATCACCCCCCAGGGGGGATGGTCATGCCGCAATCCCTCCTCCTCCATTCTCCTCTCAAGATCTTGGGCATGCACGCACACGCGCCCGGTGTGAGTTGTAAGCCACCGGGTCCGGGATGCGAACCACGGTCGACTATGTGGGAGTCCAGCGACATAGCCATTATGCTAACTTCTGGTTCCCTTTAGCTGCATTCTTGGAAGTTTTTTTTTTTTTTTTTTTTTTTTTGGGAGAGAAATTTTTTTTTCTATAAGGCATGTGCATTTGCCAAAGAGACAGAAAGAGAGAAATTATCCCCCTCAAGGAGCGATGACCATGCCGCAATACTTTCTCTTCCACTCTCCTTTTGGAATTTTGGACACACACCTGAAGTGAGTTTCAAGCCACTTGGTTGGGGACTTGAACTGCAGTCACATATATGCGGGTCCAGCACCTTAACCTCCACACCACCTGCTGGTCCCAAAAGATTGTTTTTAAGATGAGTACTTTATGATGATTTATTTTATCACTAGTTGTTTACTAAGTTTTAGAAATATCTTTGCACAGAGGACCAGAAAAGGTGCTTGAGGGCAGGAGTGGTGAGTGGGGGATTTATGAAAGACTTTAATGGACACAGGAATGTGTCCATTAGTAAATAAGGGGAAGAGGCTATATGATGATGTGCCAAAGAAGAGTAAAGAATATGGACAATTTAATACACATTAAAAAAAAAAAAAACTAATAGAACTTCTGTTGATCATAGGTATCTCAGCCCCTGCCCACCTCTAATCTTAGGGGCTTCTGTAAATCCTCAGAGAATCCTTATAGAACAATAGGAAAATCCTGAACTGTCACTGAGGCAGAATCTGAACTCATTTCTCCTGTGTCATATCCTTCTCTGTCTTCATTTGGTAATTGTGTTCCAAAAACGCTCAGCTCTTTCTTGATACAAGATGCAGAATCAGGGAGTAGCCTTCTGAGGTAGAGGTGGAACAGGCCAGTTGGCCATTAAAGGACATTGAGTGGAATGAAGAGTGCAAATGAGTACCAACTGAAGCTTTTGTTCTCTCGGAGTGACTCCTTGATCATTCAGTGGGCTGAGTCACTAATTCTGCCATGTGTTCCCACATTACATGGGTCAAGGGTACCTCACAGATGAATATTTCTGCATACAATCCCATTGCCACCAAAACTGTCAAAGGAGAAGCACAATCCTAAATCATGCTAAATTCTCTCATTAAGGAGTAAAATACTTCTCCCTTTTCTCAAATGTCTGTGTGTGAGCTCTGACATCAGACTAATCTCAATCCTGATCCTGCCTCAAATAGCTCAGTTCCAGATACAACTTTACTCAGAGCTTTAGACATCAGATTGACCACTGTTACCATCATGTAAGCACCAGCCTTTCCCTGTCCCTGTTCCATGTCATACAAACTCTTCTCTGATACAGGCTTAGAGTGAGAAAGCTATCTAGTTCTCACAGTTTTATTTTTCTACCAAGAGCTATAAACCTTAATTTAACTGACATCTCCCTTGGTCATATCAAAACTCATGAGGGAAAATGACTAGCTAGGTCTTGTACATTTTTGAACCCTCATGATATGGACTAGGGAAAAAAGCAACCCTGATACATATATCCCTAGGTAAAAAACTAAGTAATAAGCCCAGCCATGGTGGTGTGCACTGCTAAAATGCCTGTGCTCTGCCAGCTGGGACCACATGGAGGGCCCTAGGTTCAATTCCTGGTCCAAGATAAAGGGTGGTGTGCATCTAGAATGCCAACAGTTCGTGAAAGCTGAGAAAGGAGAACCACAAGCTTGAGGTTGGTCTGGGCAAAAACCTCTCCAAAAAAAAAAAAGGGAAAAAAATATTAAAATTTCAAGGCTGTCCCCATAACCTAGTAGTTAAGGGATCCAGATCCCAAATGGCCAACCACAGTTCAGATTCCAGCCCCAGTGGCTTAAAAACCACCCTGGGACATGTATGGCCCAAATCCCAACAATATGGAGAAATAACAAAAAATGTATTGCAACATGACCATACCCCCTTTGAGACATTCTTTCTCTTCCCCTGCCTCTGTGTCTCCATGTCTGTCTGGCAAGCACATACACCTTCAGACAGTTCTTTAAAAATTAAATAATAACCTTTTGACAAGCTCTGCATTCATTTTCTCTTCTAAATGCAAACCGAGCTGTACTTTATATGTTTTGTAATGTCTCTTTTGGGTTTCATGGCTTTCTGATCTCACTATCTTTGAGTTCTCAAAAGTCAATACCTGTGTTGGGGGTGAGTAAGCAGAGAATTCTCATTCTCATGTATTAGCAATGACACGAAAACCTTAACCAAAGTGTTATTGGGCTGTCAGGAAAGTCATGATACATTTTTGCATAATGTATCATGACTTTCCCAACAAACAACTGAGTGTCCCAAGCAGAATACCATGAACTTCAAACAAGAAAAAGATTTTATTAAGAGAATAGACAATAATCCTCTCGGGATCTTGGGCATTGAGAATGACACATAGGCCGGGGGTCTTAT
>NW_006199376.1:521916-538926 GCF_000334495.1 Tupaia belangeri chinensis
TCCAGCGAAATAGCCATTTTGCCGGCGCCTGGTTCCCATTTTTTTTTTTTTTGGAGAAAAAGATTTTATTAAGAGAATAGACAATAATCAAGAAATTGTACTGAGGACTGAGAATGACACATAGGCAGGGCCACTAGTCTTCTGAAGTGTACATCATATAAAATAATGAAAAGCATCCTCTTTTGAAGACATTAGAAAAAACAGGGGAACCAGCAGTTGGCGCAATGGCTGTGTCGCTGGATTCCCACGTAGTTGACCGCAGGGCAAGTCCTGGACTGGAGCGTGTGTGTGTGCATGCCTAAGATCCCAAGAGGAGAATGGAAGAGAAGGGACTGTGGTATGGCCATCCCCTCGGGGTGTGATTTCTCACTTTCTGTCTTTCTCTTTCTCTCTGTCTTTCTGGAGAGTTCACGCGTCCTATAGCAAAAAACCTCTCCAAAACATAAAAACAAAAAATAGAAAAAGCAGGATGCATAGGAAAATAATAAAATGAATTTCCATGTATAAGTTGTAGCATGGTTTAGATGCTATTTGGCAAAATTTCCATAAATTCCATTATCCAGGATATCCACCAGTCAGAAAAAAATCAGATAAGAGGGCAATTGCCACCATTATTAAATGAGAAAATTGGAATACATTTCATCAGCAGCCAAATTACTTTAACTTGTAACTGGGATTCAAATAAATGAGTCTTATTCCAAGATAAACAGTATTGGTCTCCGATAGATTGTACTGATCTGTGAATTATGTAAGGCTCATAAGATACTTTGAAGAATACATTATATTAACAACTTGACTTTTTTTTCTCTCTAAGAAGTTTTCAGAGAAGGTAAGAAGGACAATGTGCACATATGATTCACTTCCATAGATCAAAGATAACTGAAATTTGTAAAGCATTGTATGAGCTTCTCTAAAGTATATAAAATAGAAAGATCAATAGAAATATTGACTGGACACAAGTTTATAATCTAGTATCAGAAGGAGATCTACACATGGCTCACAATAGTCTGATTAATTCTACTGAAATGGAAAAAAGGACAGTTTTATGGACAGGTAGGGTTTAAACTGAAACTTGTGGGATGGGCATAGTTTGTCCAATGAAGCACTGGTATTAGGTTTTCTAAGTGGAAGAAGATAACTGAACAAAAATGTTAAGAAAAAATGTGAGGGAAGGACATCTGTAAAAAATGTGCTGGGAGTTGACTGGAATGGTGGATGAATGTAAGAGTGTTTGAGAAGTTTTGTATTTGGTGAAGATCAGGCTTTGAGCTGTGAGACAGAGAAGTGAGAGATCAAAGCTATCATTCAATAAAAGACAACACAATTGGAATGATAAATTGGTTTATAATTCTTCTCAGAATAGCCATGCCATCATAGATCAGCAATATTAGAAGACATTCTGGAATGATTCTTATAAAATAGAATATATGAAGCTCTCAATTACTATCCAAAAATAAAGCCTGGTTACCAATGTAAATTAATCCCAGGAATATATGTTAAGTGGGATAGTTCTCACCATTTTCAGAGAATAATCGAGACGAGAACTGCAAAGAGTAAAATGCACTTATTCTTCAAAAAACTCACTAATTTGGAAGCCAGCTAGGCTGGTCCCAGGTCAAGATATGAAGATTAACATAACAGGTTTGAAAGTAGGATGAGGAAGACAATTTAGCTATAAGACAAGCAGGAAAGAATGAGAATATAAATGGTGCCTGAAATCTGAAGAAAAATTCAGGTAGATTACTATGAAGTCAGAATTGGTAAAACAGGGAACCAGCAGTTATCGTAATGGCTATGTCGCTGGACTCCCACGTAGTCGACCGTGGTTCGTGTCCCGGACCCGGTGGCTTAAAACTCATGCCGGGCGCATGTGCGTGCGTACCCAGGATCCCCAGAGGAGAATGGAGGAGAAGGGATTGGGGCATGAGGGCATGACCATTCCCCCTGGGGGGTGATTTCTCACTTTCTGTCTCTATGTCTCTCTCTGTCTGTCTGGCGAGCCCTCTCGGTCGGGGGGGCGACCGGTGCCCAAAAAAAAAAAAAAAAAAAAAAAAAAAAAAAAACCTCCTCTACAAAAAAAGAAATTGGTAAAACATATCTGAAAAAAAAGATACAGATTTTCACGTAAAACAAAACACACATAATTGAGTAAAAGTCATTGTGAAACTTTAGAAAATCATTAGAGATAAAGAAGGAACTGTAAGGAATTCATACTCCAGAGAAGTGACCTTAGATATAATATTAACATCTGTCAGGAATGGAGGAATCAGTGGATGGTATATATCATTCACTCTACTACGAGATCAGAGTTCTGGAGTCAATTTCTGTATCTATATAAGAGACGCATTCATGGCCCAAAACTAGATTGAGCTGTGTCAGAGAGAACCAAGAGATCAAATACATGTGTATCTATTAAACAATCCTGGAAACAGAAGCATGTAAATGCTTGGAATAGCATTTATACTTTATTTGACAAATTGCACCACTCAAAGCTTCTATAGTTTGACAAGTTCTTTCATGTAGACGAGGCATGGAAAAACTCTTGGGTAATTCCAGAATGCAAAAAGCTGAGGTTCCAGCCAGCACGATTAAAAGCAGAAGCCAAGAAGTAGAAGGAGAGTGGGAGAGGGGAAGAGTATAGGGAAGGAAATTTGGAAGTGAAAATAGAGGTAAGACATTTGTGGGACACAGAAATGGTTTATTACTTATTGATGATGATACATACAGTATTCTCAACTGGACTGGTCTGAGATGTATTTCATGCTGGGTCAATACTCTTTACAATCCAAATGATGTATAGCAATTTAATAGATAAGTAATCATTATTAAAAAATAATAATAAGGATATGAATGTCTTTATAATCAACTAAAACATTGGGGAAAACAAAATCCAAACCTATTTCTGTAGTAACTACTTAAATTTTCTGTGCATCATAAGAATCATTGCCCACTATTGATTTCTGTGCTCAACGCCAAGTCTTATCCATTTTACTTCTTTATAATTTTCTCATCAATTTCTGGATTCCCTGCTTGATCTCCTTGGTCCTCACACCATAAACAATGGGGTTCAGAGCTGGGGGGATGAGATGGTGCAGGACATTAAGCAGGATGGGAACATCTGGGGGGATTTTCTTCCTGGCCAGGTTAGTGATGACCAGAACCAAGAGGACTGTGCTGAAGAAGAGGATGAGAATGAAGTGGGAACCACAAGTGCTTAGAGCCTTGGCCATAGCTCCCTCAGCCTTAATCCTTTGCACAGTTTTCAGAATGAAAGAGTAAGACAGAAAAATAAGAATGAGGTCAGAGCCCAGTAGGGTCCAACCCATAACAAACTGGTAGAGCTGATTGAGAGTGATATTGTCACAAGAGAGTTTAGAAATAGACATGTTAGTACAGATGCAGTTCTTAATAATATTTTCTGCACAGTATCTGAGTCGGGAAGAAAGTATAGGGACAGGCATAGTAAAAAGACCATTCCGGGTCACAACAAAGATGGCAGCCCTGATTACAAACTTGTCAGTGATGATGGAGGGGTACCGTAGTGGGTGGCAGATAGCCACGTAGCGGTCATAGGCCATGACCATAAACGTGCAAGATTCCATGGTCAGGAAACTGTTCATGATGAACATCTGAAGGAAGCAAGAAGAGAAGCCAATGGATCTGAGGTCAAACCAGAAGATGGCCAGGACCTTGGGGATGACGGTGAGGCAGAGCACAATGTCCAGCACAGAGAGGAGGCTGAGCAGGTAGTACATGGGCTCATGTAGAGCAGCCTCCATCCGGATGGTGATCAGCAGGGTGGTGTTGGCCCCCATGGCCAGAAGGAAGAGGAGGCTGAGGGGCAGGGACAGCCAGTGCTGCCAGCTCTGGAAGTTAGGGAAGCAGATGAGGAGGAATTCGGAGACAGAGAAAGAGGATCCATTTCTCTGCAATGCCATATGTTGTATCCTGATCAAATATGATACTTCACAAAATCTTCATGGATAGAACAGAAATAAATCCATTAAGATATAAACACCCATGTGAAAGCAATTTATTAAAAAGAAAAAAATTGACAAATATAATAAACATTTTGCACTATTCTAAGTGTGTTATGATTATAAACCTATCCAGTCTGGGATGGCTGGTGCCATATTGGTTGGGATGGACAAAGAAATGGATTATTATGTATTGAAGATAACTTTATAGTATTGTCAACTGGACTGGAGAAATGTGCACATGTTAGAATATTCACTTTATAACCTAAGTAACATGAGTTTGAATGTATAAGAGAAATTGAAATAAAAATAAATAAATAAATAAATAAATAAGAAAAACAAAGAAGAAAGGAAAATGAAACTTGCAGGATTAATTCTAATAATGTCATTTTACTCAATATATGAACATATTATCATTTTAACATGTAATCGTTACTTTTAAATGTTAAAGAACTGTTTTACGACGGTTTTTTTTTTTTCCTTTGTACCCAAACTTCAAACTTTAGTGTGTACTTTACACTCACAGCACATAGCAGTTAGGACTGGCCACATTTCAAGAGCTAAGTAACCACCTGCCTATTAACTACCGTATCAGGCAGCACCGGCCTCATGTCTTGGGAAACTAAACCTTCCTCCTTTGACCTTTCTTCACATAAGAGTTTAATCTTAGTGTTAGCCACATGGCTTTATCGGGCCCTCAGAAAAGTCATGACATATTTTTTTCTATGTTTTTCTGTAGAAAATGCAGCATGACATTTCTGATGATCCGGTATGACTCTCAAGTTGCTTTTGGAACCTATTCTCATTTGGTGCCAAAATTAAGGTTAAGTTCAAAATGACAGGTTTTGTTTTCTTTTTCATTACTAATCAAGATTCCTTTAAGGATTTCTCTCTAATTCCGTCTTCTAGAATCCTGAATGAGAATACGCTGATGTGCTTGATTGAGCCAACATATAGTGTATTCTGGATGGAAAAATCTCATTTTGTATGCTGTAATGATGTATAGTGAATGAATGTAAATAAATAAATTTAAATTTTAAAAGTCTCTTTACAATCTAAGTGATGTATAATGATTGAATACATAAATAGTAATAATTATTTTTTAAATGTTTAAAAAATTAATGAATTAAAACCATTTAAAAAAAAAAAGAAAGAGATGATCAACACATCAGAGGTCACAACTTGAGTCATTACGGAAGCTTCTATCAGAGACCAGGACTTTCCAGCAACCAGCCTCCAACCTCCTTGACTCAAACTAGGTAGCACTCTTTCTCCTTGCTTCCCTGAAATCCAGGAACTTATTTACTTTCTCTGAATTAATGTCACTGTTCAGTAAGGAACACCAAAGTGTCCAGGTATCATCAAATGTGATAAGAGGAACATCAATATTTAACAAAGGTACATTTACAGACTAGAACTAGGTATCATTTACAAAGGGAGGCAGAAGAATCAAAGTCAAAGGTAGGAATTGAATTAGAAAACCAGTAGAGCTTCAGATACAAATCCGGATAAAAACCTACTTGTCATGTTGGTGAGAACATACAAACTTACTTGTGGCCAGATTCTAGTTACCACTTCTCCCTGATTGTATCGGGCACCTGAGTGAGTACCTACATGCCTCTTCGTTCGTCTCCTCATAGTTTTCCTGGTCCCAAACCAGACCTTGCAGCTCATGGAGGCTGTCCTGTAACTGCTATTTATGACTGCTATGCCATCTGACCCAGCCTCTCAGAGGCTCCAGAAGCTATTTTTAGCCCCTAAATACTACTCTGTTCTTTCCTTCCCCCATAGTCCACAGGGGATAAAGCCATTTTAAACACTAAAACCTAGACCATAAAGTCTAGGAGATAGCGGAGAACACATGAAAGATGGATATAAGGATAGTGCTGAATAAGGAGAGAGGTAAGGAAAAATCAGAGAGGCTTGGCCGACTCTAAGAGTATATATGTTTGAAAAACATATATTTCTATACTTAGAGAGAATTTCATTTATAAGGTATACTCTTTAAAAATTTATATTTAAATACAGATTTAATATTACCTTAAATTGGAATTATTTAATTATGCTCAACATATTAAAATGTGCCATAAAGCCAATCCTGTGGCACAGTGGTTAAATGACGTGCATTGGGATCCTGATCCCAAATACCAACAACAGGTCAGATCCAGACCTAGAGTCTTGACATACATGCTGGACACATGTAGGTGCATGCTCAAAATCCTAACAGGATGGATAATGGGAGGAATAAGGATTGTGGTTTAATCAAGTCAACTGGGGACTTTCTCCCTCTCTCTCTCTCTCTCTCTCATCTCTCTCTCACACACTTGCTCTCTAGAAATTAAAAATAAAAATGAACCAGAATCAGCAGTTGGTATAATGGCTATGTCACTGGATTCCCATGTAGTCGACCGCAGTTTGAGTCCCTGACCCGGTGGCTTAAACTCATACTGGGCACATGTGCGTGTGTGCCCAAGATCCCAAGGAGAGAATAAAGGAGAAGGAGTTGCGGCATGGTCATCCCCCCTGGGGGAGTGATATCTCACTTTCTGTCTCTCTGTCTCTCTCTGTCTTTCTGGGGAGCACATGCACCCTATACCAAAAAAGAAAAAAGAAAAAGAAAAAGAAAACCTCTCCAAATATTTTTTTAAAATAATAATAATAAAAATTATTGGGACCAGCAGGTGGTGTGGTGGTTAAGGTGCTGGACACACACATGGCTGACCACGGTTCAAGTCCTGGACCTGGTGGCTTGCTTTCTCACTTTCTCTATCTCTCTCTGTCTCCCTCTGGTCAAATTAAAAAATGAATGAAGGAATGAATAAATAAAATAAAATAATTCTTTAAGAAATTTTTAAAAATTAAATAAATAAATTTTTAAAAATTTAAAAAAATAGTCATAAAGCACACCATGTTATAGACATACCATTTCCATTTTAACCCACAGTGCAGTGGCTTAGTAGAATATTAGAATGACCACTGAAGTGTTTACTTTTCTTTTTTTAAGGTATTTGCCATAGAGTGCATGCACTCACCAGAGAGTGATAGAGAGAGAGAGAGACAGAGAGAGGGAAAGAAAGAAATCACTACCCATGGAGGATAGCCATGCCACAGTCCCTTCCTCTTCATTATTCTCCTGGGATTTTGGGTACAGGTGGCATACATACATACCCAGCTTGAGTTTCAAGCCATCAGGTCCAAGACTTTAGCAGCATTCGACCTTGTGGGAGTCTATGTCCTTAACCACTATGCCACCTGCTCGCCCCAAAGTATTTATTATTAATGACAGGGCATGTAAGAACATGGAAATCTGACTTACTCACTGGGAGAGTATAGCCTCTATTTGAATGTGTGCATCAGTAAAAGGGAAATGCCTTAGAAATCTTCTAGGGACCAGCAAGTGGCATGGTGGTTAAGGCACTTGACTCCCACATGGCTGATCATGGTTTGAGTCCTGGGCCTGGTGTCTAGCTTTCTCTTTCCCCCTCTCTCTCTTTCTCTCTCTCTCTGTGTCTCTTGGTGAATTCATGTGACCTATAGAAAATTTTAAAATAATAATAATTAATAAATAAATGAAATAAATAATTCTTAAAAAGAAAAGAAATCTGAATTCAATCATAAAAGCAAGGGAGCTGGAGAGGAGGCTGAGACACAAGTTACCACCTCACAAAGTCTGACTTCCAAGACTACAATAACAGTTACATTTCAGTCAGAGGGCATAAATGGACAAGACATTACCTATGTTGCTTTGAACTTGCATGTCTGACTTCCAAAGGAAACATTGGGTTGGGTATCATTCTACTTCATCTAACCAATCTAGGACTGAGCATAAATAATGTCTAGGGATAGAGATGGTCAGATTATTTTCTACACTTCCGACTCCAACACCTCTTTCTGGACAAAAGCAGAGATCCTGGGGAGAATCCTGCTACTTCTTATTTTATATTGTCAGTGAGCCTGAACCAGAGCCTCAACCCAAGAAGAGTATAAATTAGAAAGAATACATTTTTTTTTTTTTTGGAGAGGTTTTCATTATAGGGCACATGCGCTCACCAGACGGACAGAGAGAGACATAGAGACGGAAAGCAAGAAATCACCCCCCAGGGGGGATGGTCACGCCGCAATCCCTTCTCCTCCATTCTCCTCTCAGGATCTTGGGCACATATGCACACATGCCTGGCGTGAGTTTTAAGCCACCCCGGGACACGAACCGCAGTCAACTATGTGGGAGTCCAGCGACATAGCCATTACACTAACTGCTGGTTCCCAAGAATACGTTTTAAAAGGAAGAGAAAGTATGATAGAAATGAGAAGGACATAAAAAGAGTAATGATACCAAGTAAAGAGTTATTACTCTTCTACTAAGAATGCTTCAAACACAGAAAATAGTAGCTTATTAGCTTTTCATAGAGAATGCCAAGTCACAGCTGATTCTGAGAGAAGTTGCATGAGCTAGTCTACTCAAAGAAAGTTGCACTGAAGAAAGACTCTACAGAATTATATTATGAAAATATGGTGCAGTATTGTGGACTCTGTTTATTTCATTTTATAGACATGTAAACCAAGAGTGATAATTCTTTGGATTGCCTTAAGCAAGGGTTCCAGAGCATTCAGGCATTTTCAAATTGTGTGGAGATGGCAGAGGGTAAGAGATAAGGAATCAAGGATGGGGGGGGGAAAGCAAAACATGCAGAAAACAAGAAATGGAAGATCATTTGCTGACAATAACATGTTTGTTGATGTGCTTGATTGAGACTATATACAGTGTACTCTGGATGGAAAATCTCATTTTGTATGCTGTAATGATGTACAGTGAATGAATGAAAATAAATAAATTGGGAAAAATAAATAAATAAATAAAAACCTAAAAAAAAAAAATTGTGTGGCCATGATCAGTAGGATGATTTACTAACACAGCTACTTGAATATGGTGAAAATAGATTGCTATTTCATGATTATTATGTCCCATCTTGCTCCCTCAAATATACCAGATGGGACTATGGAGAGAATTTGGGAGCACATAGCATTACAAACTGGGTAGCTCCAAAGGATGTGAGTACTGGGATGGTATCGTCGCCATATATCATGGATGGCTGTCCTTTGACATTGTAGAAGGGATGCTTTTGGGAAGTCTCATGGTTTGCCCACACTGAACAGGATGTAACTAGAATATGCCCAAATGATCATTTTAGGGAACATACAACCCTTTTTAGTTTTCAAGTGCTACACACACACACACACACACACACACAAGCATACACACAGTAAAGAAAACTCAAAATAATAAACTAATAATAAGTATGACTGGAGGTATGGGATGGAGTAGGACTCACATGACATGAATATCTGCTATCCTAAAGAAAACAGAATGTAAGATAGGGATCTGTCTCCTATTTAGAGGACAACAGGGATAGCAGTATGCTCCAAGAAATAATGATGACATCAACAATAACTCATTTATTATGTATGAAACTTAAGCCACTGTACAAAAATTTTAGTGACTGGTTTAGCTGCTCTTCAAAACAATGATAAATAAGATAAATATTACCATTTTCAAGGTAATGAAAACAAAACTCCATAAGTTTAGCCAAAGTTCATAAAATCCAAGTAGACAAATTTAGCCAAATGGTTTATCTGAGGGTCAAACTCAAATTATCCATATTATCTCAATCCCAGTGGTCTTTACAGTATGAAATTTTATTTAGACCTGGCTAAACTAAAGCTCTCTACTAGGCACCACAAAAACACATAACAGTACAAGACTTGACCATTATTTCCAAATAGTTCTCAAAGAAAGAGATACATAAACTTATAAAATGTTCCATCTTGTTCAACTCATTTTTATTTTAACTTTCTTTACATAAGGAACACTCAAAATAACCATGCAGAATTAAAAATATAAATAAAATACTCTCTCAACCTAGAAGAATGTTATGACAGTGTCAGAAAAATATACACATAAATATATACAGTGTCAGAGAAATACATACAGCTACTCATGATGTGTGAGCAACAATTCCAGTTCAAAGGATCAGAAAAGGAAGACCTCTGGAAGGAGGTGGCCCAGTAGGAAAAATGGGGTGTGTAAATAATGAGTATAATAAAATAATGATACTATGGAAAGGATCAAATGATGAAAGAGAAACAGCAAAATAAGTATAGCAAATACGCATAAATACTCTGTCTTGACCATAAAGGCAGAAGAAAAGTTTGAGATAAATCTAAAAATTTGTTAAGATGAGAACATAGAAGTTCTGTTATTTTAAAATGCTGGAACACATAACAATTTCTGAAATACTGTAGAAATATAGAATTGTGATATGTCATTCAGCAAAGATAAGCTTCAAAAGAACAAAAGAAAGTAGAACCGTTCAATCGAGAAACTTGGCAAACGATGTTTGGAAAATTATGGGCTTGAAATCATAATTTTTATCCTCAAAAGGGACATTAGCATTGTAAAATGGTCTTTGGAGATACTGGACTAATGTGTGGCATTATGAAAGAGATGGAAAAACAGTGGGACACAGGTTCTTATTTAAAAAAAACTTTTTTAAATAAAAAAAAAGAGCTTTCAGGTCTGGAAAACTGGGCAGCTTTACCAGGCACATCCCAGGATGGAACCTGAGACAAACAGGGCAATAAGGGAATGCACAGTCCTGTTCATTTGTGCCTAGAATGGGCAGGCCGGGGTGGGATAGAGATGATGCCTAAAATTTTATTAAAATTTCTGTTTCCTACAGTTATATAAAGTGAGATAAAGTGAACATTATAAAGGCATGAAGTTGTATATATTAACAAAATAATACACAACACATCAAACAATACAACTACTGTCCAACTAGAAAACTAAAAATAAATAAATAAATACACGTCAACCTCTACAACAAAAATCTGAAGAAAGCAAGTATTCATTAAAATAAAGAAAAGGAGGTGCTGCCCTCAAAGAAGTGGCTCAAACTAAAAATCGTATTGGATTCAGTAAGATCTGAGAATCCAATAAATGGCACATCTGCCGTGAATGCCAAAGAGAGTCAAGGATGTCCAGGGCAGAGCGCTTGACCACAAGAGCCAAAGTTCCAGGGTCTATATAAGCCCAACATACCCTTTATGGCACAAAACATAGGAAGGATTCTGCCAGGTTGAAGCAGGGACAGGAAAGAGACCTGGGACTTTTGTAAATCAGGAAACAGGCAGATCTTTTTAAGGGCATTATTTGCTTTTCAATGGTCAATTACTTCTACTCTAATGCTGACTCATTTGGCTAAGAGTTGATAATTCCCTCAGTCATGGGCTATTTGAGGGAAAAATCCCAGGCAATCGCAGAATCCAAGAAAGGGAGGTTTCCTTTGAAGCAGCAAGGAACAAAAATTCACAAACGAATGTTTACATAGTTGCCTGAGATACTGGGAAAAAGAAGATTCATGACTCATTCCAAGATTAGAAACTAAAGTTTTCTTTCTAACATAAAAATTTCCTATTTCCCTATTTTTTTAACAGTTCCCAAGGTAGATCTGATCCTTGTTATCTCTTAGAATCTTCTCAACAGCTTCAGGATTCCCTGCTTAATCTCCTTGGTCCTCACACCATAAACAATGGGGTTCAGAGCTGGGGGGATGAGATGGTGCAGGATGTTAAGCAGGATGGGAACATCTGGGGGGATTTTCTTCCTGGCCAGGTTAGTGATGACCAGAACCAAGAGGACTGTGCTGAAGAAGAGGATGAGAATGAAGTGGGAACCACAAGTGCCTAGAGCCTTGGCCATAGCTCCCTCAGCCTTAATCCTTAGCACAGTTTTCAGAATGAAAGAGTAAGAGAGAAAAATAAGAATGAGGTCAGAGCCCAGCAGAGTCCAACCTGTAACAAACTGGTAGAGTTTGTTGAGGGTGATATTGTCACAAGAGAGTTTAGAAACAGACATGTTAGTACAGATGCAGTTTTTAATGATGTTTCCTGCACAGTAATTGAGTCGGGAAGAAAGTATAGGAATTGGCATAGTAAGAAGGCCATTTCGGGCCACAACAAAGATGGCAGCCCTAGTAATGAACTGGTCAGTGATGATGGAGGGGTACCGTAGTGGGTGGCAGATAGCCACGTAGCGGTCATAGGCCATGACCATAAATGTGCAGGACTCCATGGGGAGAAAACTGTTCATGATGAACATCTGGAGGAAACAGGTAGAGAAGCCAATGGATCTGAGGTCAAACCAGAAGATGGCCAGGACCTTGGGGATGACGGTGAGGCAGAGCACAATGTCCAGCACAGAGAGGAGGCTGAGCAGGTAGTACATGGGCTCATGCAGAGAGGCCTCCAGCCGAATGGTGAACAGGAGGATGGCATTGGCCCCCATGGCCAGGAGGAAGAGGAGGCTGAGGGGCAGGGACAGCCAGTGCTGCCAGCTCTGGAAGTTAGGGAAGCAGATGAGGAGGAATTCGGAGACTGAGAAAGAGGAGCCATTTTTCAATGATGCCATATGTTGTATCCTGATCAGATATGATTCTTCAGAAAACCTTCATGAGTAAAACAAGAATAAATCATTCAAACAATATGAATACTTATATGAATGCAATTCATTTTCAAAAAATATTGAAATATAGTAATAATGAAGTGTTTTGTATTATTCTAAGAATGCAATAGTTACAAACCTATCTCACCTGTTAAAAACCCTATAAACAGAGTGACAGAAAGATCACGTTTTCTGGTTTTCCTGGGATAATTCCCATTTTTGCCACTTTTAACTTGTTCATGCCTAACTTAGTTGAAAAATTACATGACTCTCCTCCTTACAAAAGAATATCATTATTATTACAATTTTACAGATGAATAGACACAGAGGTAAGTAAAGTCATTTTGTCAAAATTCCAGTGGTGAAGCCATGACCAGAAATCAGGTACTCTATGAAACTAGAGCTGAAAATCCAAACCATTGCCTTGTTTTGCCTCTATAAACATAAATACTCATGCAAGCCTACCATTAAAGAATATCAGCCATAGGCTCCACAGAAATGCCTGCTCCTTTTCTTCTTTCCAGAGAGGATACTCGGGAAAATGAAAAGTAAGACCCAAGAATATATGAAGACTTAGTTAGTGTTTTCACTATCATTTGTATAGAACAAAAGACCTTAAAGGGGGGGAGGGGGGACATTGAGGTCAGAAGATAAGGAGAAAAAAAAATCTCCTTATGTCTTAAGTAAGTGGTTGAGTAATTTTGGTCCAACAATTCCATGAGTCATGGACTAACAGTTATAACAGTACTACTGCAACCGAGTCTTCATCCTACTCCATGTGAATTCTCCATCATTCACAAACCCAGACTAAACAAGTTCCCATAGGTTCCTGGCCAGATATACCATACCAACTGAGAACAAATTTAATGAGATAACCTTTTACATGGTTGCCATGCTAAGGCTTATCTCATAATATGTTTATATGCCCTGGTCATACTATTTTTTTTATTTCTCTGAGGTAGCCTAATCTCAATCATTTTTTAATCAACAATGCTGGTGATCCTAATGATTGCTGGACTCTCCTTAAGATGGCTTCCCTCACTTTTCTGAGAAAGCAGGATTCTGGTCCTCAAAGGTGAGAAGTAAGTGTGAATATCTGAAGGCATATTTGGAAAATGGATTAAACAAATTGGTCCTTCTGTTTTGCCTAGTATTTTAACACTTTAGGTATAGTCTACAGCAGCACCACAATGTCTACAACAGTAATATAATGCAAACTACATCTATGATTTTAAATTTCTAGAAGCCACCTTAAAAAAGTAAAATGAGGGGCCAGCAGATGGCATGGTGATTAAGGGACTGGACTCGCACATGGCGACTGCAGTTCATATCCCAGATCTTGACCACAGTTTATATCCCAGATCTGTTGTCTTGAAACTCACATTGAGTGCCTATGTGAGGCACTCAGTCCCAAGAAAGTGTTGGCTTGAAACTCACATTGGGTGCCTATGTGAGGCACTCAGTCCCAAGAAAGGAATTGAAGACATGGGATTGTAATGTGGCATGTGGAAGTGATTTCTTATTTTCCTTCTCTCTCCTCGAGCACATGCACACTATGCCAAAAAACTAAAAGTAAAAAGAAAAACGAAACATGAAATTAATCCTAATAATGTTATTTTACTCAACATACCCAACTCACTATAATTTTAACCTGTAATAAATATTTTTAAATAGGGAAGAATTGTTGTATAGTCTTTGTGTGTTTTCTTTTCCTTTTTTTTTTTATTTTTTATTGCACTGTCTTAAAAACAAGGAGTGTACGTTATACTCACTGCACTTTTCAGTTTGGATTACCCACATTTCAATTGCTCATTAGCACATGTGGCTATGAACTACCCAATCAGACAGCACAAGCCCAGCATTCTTGAAATCTAAACATTCCTCCTTTGATTTCACTTAATATAAGAGTTTAATCTTGGTATTGGCTACATAGCATCATTGTGACTCTTGGGTTGCTTATGGAAACTTCTGTTCATTTGATGCCATTTCTGGTTAAGTTCAAAATTACAGGTTAGATTCCTTTAGGAAATTCTTGGTGAATCAGACTTCCAGTAATCTGAATAGGGAATACCTTACTGAGGGCGGATATAATCAACACATCAAAGGTCCAAGTTTCAATCATGACAGACGCCTCTATCAGAGACCAGGACTTTCCAGCAACCAGCCTCCAACTTCCTTGACTCAGACTAGGTAGCACTCTTCCTCCTTGCCTACCTGAAATCAAGGAAGTTATTTTCTTTGTGCCAATTACTATCACTGTTCAGAAAAGAACTCCAAAGTACCTACATACTTTCCAATGTGGTAAGAGGAACATCAAAATTTAACAAACTACATTTATAAACTAGAATTAAGTATTGTTTAAAAGGAAGGCAAAGGAGCTAAAGTTCAAAGGTAGAAACTAAATTAGAAAAACAGTGTCACGTTGGTCAGAACATACAAACTTACTTGTGGCCAGATTCTAGAGCTTCAGATACAAATCCAGATAAAAACCTACTTGTCATGTTGGTCAGAACATACAAACTTACTCGTGGCCAGATTCTAGTTACCACTTCTCCCTGATGTATTGGGCACCTGAGTGAGTACCTACATGTCTCTGCATTCATCTCCTCATAGTTTTTCTGGTCCCAAACCAGACCTTGCAGCTCATGGAGGCTGCGCTATAATTGCTATTTATGACTGCTATGTCATCTTGCCCAGCCTCTCAGAGGCTCCAGAAGCTGTTTTCATGCCCTAAGCTCTACTCTGTCCCTTTCTTCTCCACAGTCCACAGGGAATAAAGCCATTTTAGGCATTGAAACCTATACTTTAAGGTCCATTCTTCAGGGAGATGGAAGGCAGTGAGAAAACATAAAAGACCAATGAGTTAAGGAAAAATCAGAGAGGCTTAGAAGACTCTGAGTAAAGAGCATATATGTTTGAAAAATAAATATTTCCAGACTTAGAACAGAGAGAATTTCACACAATCAGCATACACGGAAAATTTATATTTAAACATGGACTTAATATAATCTTTATATTGAATTCTTTCACTTTGACAAATATATTAAAATTTGCCAAAAAGCAACCTTGTGGCACAGTGGTTAAACAGTGCACTGGAACTCTGATTTCAAATGTCCAATGACAGGTCAGGTCCTGACCTGGAGGCTTGACATATATGCAAGGTGCATGCTCAAAATCCTAACAAGTTGAAGGGGCCAGCAAGTGGCATGGTGGTTAAGGACTTCCACATGGCTTGCTTTCTCACTTTCTCTCTCTCTCCCTCTCTCTCTTTCTCTCTCTCTCTCTCTCTTTCTCTGTCCCTGTTTGGTCTGAATAAATAAATAAATAAAATAGAATAAAATTAAATTTTTAAAAAATAGATTCACATGGCATAATGGCTATGTCACTGGACTCACATGTAGTCAACTACAGTTCAAGTTCTGGACCCGGTGACTTAAACTCTTGCCAGGCACGTATGTGTGCATGCCCAAGATCCCAAGAAGAGAATGGAGGAGAAGGGATTGCAGCGTAGCCATGCCCCCAGGGTTGATTTCTCCCTTTCTGTCTCTCTGTCTCTGTTTTTCTGGCAAACGCACGTGCCCTCTCAAAAAAAAAATAAATAAATAACCCTAACAAGATGGAGAAGTGGAGGGAGAAGAATTTCAGCATGACCTAGCCCTGTTGGGGAGTGTTTTCTTTCTCGTGTTCACTCTCTCACTTGCTCTCTCTCTCTGATGACTGAACATGTTCTCTAGCAATAAAAAAATAAGTAAAAGTGAGCCATAAAGCAGGCCACATTGTAGACATAGCATTTCCCTTTTTTACACACAGTGCAGTAGCTTAATGGAAAACTAGGAGGGCAAAGTAAAATATTATTAATGGCAAGGCATGATAGGAATATGGAAATCTGATTCACTAATTAGAAGAGTATGAGCTGTATAGAGGAAGGAAATCAAGAGGAAAAAGAAAGCAAAACCTTTAAGGGACACGAAAATAGAAAATTATCTGTTGATGATAATGTTTATAATAAAGTCTTTAATTAGACTAATTTACAATATACTCATGCTGGGAAAATTCCTTTTATAAGCTGTAATGATATACAGTGATTGAATGTTAAAATTTTTTTTTAATTTAAAAACTCTTTCTAAATATATGCAGCATTACAAGTAAAATCTTTAGAAATCTTCTGGATACCAGTCATAGAAGTGAGAGAGCTGAAGAGGAAGCTGAGACAAGCCTTTCTCTTTCTCACCTCACAAGGTCTAAGTTCCAGGACTACAAAGGCAGTTACATTTCAGTTAATGGGACATCCTCAGGCAAGCCACCACCTATGTTGCTTTGAACTTGTTTTTCTAACTTCCAAAAGAAACATTGGGTTGGGTACCATTCTATCTCATCTGGCCAAGCTAGAACTGAGCATAAATAACGTCTAAGAATAGAGATGGTCTGATTATTTTCTATGCTTACAACCCTAACATCTCTTTCTGGACAAAAGCAGAGATCCCAGGGAGAATCCTGCTACTGCCTGTTTATATACTGTCAGTGTGCTGAACC
>NW_006199376.1:538973-550783 GCF_000334495.1 Tupaia belangeri chinensis
AGTATGACAGAAAGGAGAGGGACATAAAAAAGTAATAACACCAAGTAAAAAGTTATCGCTCTTCCACTAAGAATGCTTCAGACACAGAAAATAGTAGCTTGGCTTTTTCTCAGAGCAAGTGCCAAGTCATAGCTGATTCTTAGAGAAGTTGCAAGGCTAGTCTACTCAAAGAAAGAAAGTTACACTAAAGTAAGACTCAATAGGGGTACATGGAGAAAATATAATACAGAATTTGAATGATCTGTTTATCTCACTTTTTACAGGTAAGTTGAGAGTGACAATTCTTTGGGTTGCCTTGGGCAGGGGTTCTAAAACAGTCAAGCATCTTCACATTGTGTGGCCATGAGTAAGATAATTTACTAACATGGCTGATTGAATGTAGTGAACAAGATTGCTTTTTCATAATTATTAAATTATTATGTCCCACCTTGCTCCCTCAAATATACCAGATAGGACTATGGGGAGAATTTGGGAGCACATAGCACTATGAGCTGGGTATCCCCAAAGGATATGAGTTCTGGGATGGTAGTGTAGCCATGTATCATGGATGGCTGTCTTTTGACATTGCAGAAGGGGTGCTTGTGGAAGCCTCATGGCACACCCACACTGTATTGAATGTAACTAGAATATGCCCAAATGATAATGATAGGGAGCATACAATTGTTTTGCGTTCTCAAGTATGAACCTTCACACAAGCAAAAACAAAAACAAAAAATTCTCAAGAAAGAAAACATACAATAAAAATGACTATAGGGGGAACCAGCAGTTAGCGTAATGGCTATGTCGCTGGACTCCCACATAGTCGACCACAGTTCGCGTCCCGGACCCGGTGGCTTAAAACTCACGCCGGGTGCGTGTGCGTGCATGCCCAAGATCTCAAGAGGAGAATGGAGGAGAGGGGATTGTGGCATGACCATCCCCCCGGGGGATGATTTCTCACTTTCTGTCTCTATGTCTCTCTCTGTTTGTCTGGCGAGTGCACGCACCCTATAGCGAAAATCTCTCCAAAAAACAAACAAACAAAAACAAAAAACAAAAAAAATGACTATAGGGATGGAGGAGGACTCACATGACATGAAGACCTGCTATCATAAGGTAAATAGAATGTAGGATAAGGATCTATCTCCTATTTAGAAGACAGCACAAGAAGCAATATCCTTAGAAGTATGCACAGAGAAATAATAATAACATCAACAATAAAAATTTATTTAATGTATATGTAACAAAAGGCACTGTACAAAAGTTTTAATGACTGGTTTCTTTGCTCTTAAAAACAATGAGAAATACGATAAATATCACCATTTTCAGGATAATGAAAACAAGACTTCATAAGTTTAGCCAAAGTTCATAAAATCCAAGTATACAAATTTAGCCAAATGGTTTATCTGAGAATCCAACTCAGATTATCCAGGCTATCTCAGTCCTAGTGGCCTTCACTATATAAAAATTTCTTTAGAACTAGAGAAAAATAAACCTCTCTGTTAGGCACTACAAGAACAATAATATTGATTATGCAAGATTTGACCATCATTTCCAAATAGTTTTCAAAGAAAGAGAGAAATAAGAGATGCACTTAGGGCCAGCAAGTGGAGTGGTGGTTAAGACTCCCACGTGGTCAACCATGGTCCAACTCTCTGACTTGGCTGTTTGCTTTCTCACTTTCTCTCATTCTCTCTCTCTCTCTCTCTCTCTTTCTGGTGTGTACATGTGCCCTATAGTAAAAACTTTAAAAATAATAATAATAATAAATTAAATTACTCTCAAAAAAAAAAAGAAAGAAAAAGAGACCTTCACTTATAAAATGTTCCATCTTGTTCAATTCATTTTTATTTTAAATTTCTTTATAAAGGAACAGTAAAAGTAACCATACAGAATTTAAAAGATAAATAAAATATTTTCTCAACCTAAAAGAAGGTTATAACAGTATCAGAGAAATACATATAGCTACTCATGATGTGTGAGTAACAATTTAATTTGAAAGGACAAAGAAAGGAAACCTCCTATAGAAGGTAGCCTGGTAGGAAAAAATTGGGTGTGCTAACTCTTGATTCTAATAAAAGAAGGATCATGGAGAAAGTGTCAAATGATTAGAAACAGCAAATCGAATATTGCAAATATTCCAGAAGTAGTGAGTAGTTTGTCATGACTGCAGAGGAAGAAAAAATTTGAGACAAATATAAAATATGTTAATGCCAGAACATAGAAGGTTTGCCATTTTAAAATGCTGTCGAATATAACATTTTTTTTTTTTGGAATACTGTAGAAATGTAAAATTGTGATACAAATCACTCAGCAAAGATAAGCTTCAATACAAAAGAAAGTGGAAGGGACCAATGGAGAAAGTTGGCAAATGATGTTTGGAAAATTATGGACTCGAAATCATAATTTTCATCCTCAGAAGAGACAGATTAGTACTGTAAAATGGTCCTTGGAGATACTGGGCTCACGTGTGGTATTATCATGAAAGCGATTGCAAAACAGTGAGACACACATTTCTTTAAAAAATAGCAAACCATCGAGCTTTCAGGTCTGGAAAACTGGGCGACTTTAACCAAGCACATCTCAGGATGGAACCCAAGACAAACAGGGCAATGAGGGAATGCATACTCCTATTCATTTGTGCCTAGGATGGGCAGATCGGGATGGAATAGGGATGATGCCTGAAATTTGATCGAAATTTCTATGTTCCTTATAGTTATATGAAATGAGATAAAATGAAGATCATAAAGACACGAAGTTGTAGATAATAACAAAATATTTAACACTTCAAACACTACAACTATTACCCAACTAGAAAAAAACAAATATCAAAATAAATAAATAAATCGTCATCAACCTTTAGCAACAAAAATCTGAACAAAACAAATCTTCATTAAAATAAATAGGAGATGCTGCACTCAAAGTGGTGACTCAGACTAAATTTTTCTAGATTCGAGAAGATCTGAGGAGCCAATGAATGGCACATTTGCCGTGAATGCCAGAGAGAGTCAGGGATGTCCTGGGCAGAGCGCTTGACCCCAAGAGCCAAAGTTCTGGGGTCAACATATACATAAGCCCAACATTCCCTTCATGACGGAAAAAGTAGGAAGGACTCTGCCAGGCTGAAGGAGGGACAGGAAAGAGACCTGGGACCTTCGTAAATCAGTAGACAGGCAAATCTTTTTAAGGGCATTAAGTTTCCTTTGCAGTGGTCAATCAACCACTTCTACTCTATTGCAGACCCATTTGGCTAAGGGTTGGCAATACTTTCAGTCATGGGCTAACTGAGGGGAAATCCAGGTAATTGCAGAATCCAGGGAAGGGATGTCTCCTTTGAAGCAGCAAGAAACAAAGATTCACAAATGAGTGTTTTCATAGTTGCCTAAGATACTGATAAAAAGCAGGTTTTTGATTCATTCCAATATTAAAAAGCAATCAAGGGAAAATAATTCAATGGACCAAGAATTGGAAAATTATCTGTTGATGCCAATGTGTATAGTAATTTCTGGAAATTTTCATTTTCAATTTTATAAAGATATACAGTGGAATGTAAAGATATATAGTAAATGGAAAAAATGAGAAAAAATAAAATAAGATTAAAAAAAATTTAAGTGAAGTTTTCCTTCCAACATACAAATTTTCTATTTCTTTTTTTTTTTTAACAATTTCATAGGTGAATCAAGATTAAAAAAATTTTAAGTGAGGTTTTCCTTCCAACATACAAATTTTATATTTCTTTTTTTTTAACAATTTCATAGGTGAATCTGATTCTTTTTACCTCTTAGAGCCTCCTCAGTAGGTTCTGGATTCCCTGCTTGATCTCCTTGGTCCTCACACCATAAACAATGGGGTTCAGAGCTGGGGGTATGAGGTGGTGCAGGATGTTGAGCAGGATGGGGACATCTGGGGGAATTTTCTTCCTGGCCAGGTTAGTGATGACCAGAACCAGAAGGACCGTGCTGAAGAAGAGGATGAGGATGAAGTGGGAACCACATGTGCTCAGGGCCTTGGCCGCAGCACCCTCTGCTTTAATCCTTAGCACAACTTTCAAAATAAAGGAGTAGGAGACAACAATAAGGATGAGGTCAGAGCCCAACAGGGTCCAGCCTGCTACAAACTGGTAAAGTCGATTGAAAGTGATATCATCACAAGAGAGTTTGGAGACAGAAAGGTTCGTGCAGATGCAGTTCTTGATGATGTTTCCTGCACAGTATTTGAGTCTGGCGGAAAGGACTGGAACAGGAAGAGAAAAGAGGGCATTTCGGGCTATGACAAAGATGGCAGCACTAACCACAAACTGATCAGTGATGATGGAGGGATACCGCAGAGGATGGCAAATGGCCACATAGCGGTCGTAGGCCATAACCATGAATGTGCAGGACTCCATAGTCAGGAAGCTGTTCATGACAAACATCTGGAGGAAGCAAGCAGAGAAGCTGATGGACCTGAGATCAAACCAGAAGATGGCCAGGACCTTAGGGATGACAGTTAGGCAGAGAACAATGTCCAGCAGGGAGAGAAGACTCAGAAGGTAGTACATGGGCTCGTGTAGAGCAGCCTCCAGCCGGATGGTGATTAGGAGGATGGCGTTGGCCCCCATGGCCAGGAGGAGGAGGAGGCTGAGGGGCAAGGACAGCCAGTGCTGCCAGCTCTGGAAGTTAGGGAAGCAGATGAGGAGGAATTCGGAGACCGGGGCTGTGGAGTCGTTGCTGGGTGCTGCCATGAGAAGGATCCTGGTCAAGCTGAAAGTCCAGAGTACCTTAAAATGCAGGAAAGAAGCATATCAGCACAGAAAGCCTGTGTTCTAGATATAGAAGAACTTGGGTTTCTGAGACCCTTAAGCTGAAGTTTCTAAATCACTATGATTATCTCATCATTATCATCACGGGTGTTTAACTGAGCCAGTATCCTGTACCAGTGCTTTTTATTTACCTCATTTTATCCTTCTATAAAATACTGTAGACTAATTTGCATCATTATGTTATTTTTATTGATAGTGAAGGAGACACAAAGGGAAGCAGTTTTGTCGAGATTAGGAAGCCAGTAAGTGGTGAAGCCAGGACCATGAACTAGAGTCTAACTAGAGTCTGATTCTTTTTTTTCTTTTTTCTTTTTTTATCTTTCTTTTTTTTTTTTTTTTTGTCGAAGACTCTTTATTTTCATTCTTCAGGAGATACTGGATTGGAGGTAGAATAGCTCTTGACCCTACCCAAGAGCAGTAATTTCTTCTTGCCTGAAAGAAAATATCACCTTTAAGGCATAATGACATTCATTCCATTACTGAATTATATGTGTTGTTTTTCTTTGTGAAGATTCAAGTGTTTTCTTTGGTTTGGTTCCTATGGGAAGGATTGTAACTGCCCTGTCCTGGTGGCAGACAGTTAGGACTGAGGAGTACACCAGGATACGTGAAACTGCATGTGTTATAACATGTTTCCACATAATGAGCAGGATCTCCGAGGAGAGGAGGAGCCTTTCTGTTCTTCCAAAGGAGGAACTCATTTTGAAACTTACAAGACAGGAGAAATGCTCTGTTAGCCTCAGTACAAACTTGAAAGAGGACTGGAGACTGCAGGAATATCAAGGATCTAAGACCACCATTAAATATCTAGAGGATTGCACAGCATGGCTGTCTTCAGTTCACCAATGTGATTTCTTGACTTGTGCTGCTCTAGAGGAACCTTGGGGCTCCTTGCCATGACCAGCCTATGAGCTAATCAGTCACAAGGATATTATCCCAAAACAAACCACTCTTATCTTATTGAGCAAGGTACTGTTAGTGCTTTCTTTTTCTCCCCTGAGGAAGTGTAGCCACAGTTTGCCACCAAAAAGACAGTAGGTCAGGGGTGTTCCTGGTCCTCTCTAGAGGCTGTTTCCTGATCTGTTCTGTGAATTGTTCTATATCTTTGAAACTGCAGCAAGCTCATGCCCACCTCTTAGATAACAATCCCCTTCTTTATAGCAAGAGCCTTTTCTTCACTATAAGTATGAAGAAAAGGATTAAAGAGCCATTTCAAAATCAAAATCAAGTCTAATTCCACACCCTTGAGGTTAAGGAAGTCAGATCCCATATGGTCGACTGTGGTTTGAGTCCCGGCCCTGGCAGTTTGAGAGATGCACAGGGCACATGTGCCTGCACCCCTGAAGTCCCAATGGGATGGAGAAATGAAGGAGAAAGGATTGCAGTGTGACTAGTCCCATTCAGAGGTGCTTTATTCCTCTCCATCTCTCCCTCTTTCTGTCTCTCTCTGGCAAGCACACACACTCTCTGGCAGTTAAAAAAAAAGAAGAAGAAAAAAAGAAAAGAAAAGAGAAAAAATAACAGAGATGAAATCAAAATCATTAAGAATGACATAAGTGGAATGAATAAATAAAGGTATTTAGAATTTGTTATATAAGCATTGCCCAAGCATGCTATTGGGCAAGATGACTGGAACAAACAGAAAAAAAAAAAAAATGCATACAGTAAGGTCTTGAACATCAAGCCACAGTGATAAAGATGACTTTATATTTTTGAGTTTATGTGACAGAAATAATGAAACCTTTAGTGAGAGGAGGGGATGGGGAAAATGAGAGAGTTTTAAGAATAAGAAAATCAATTTATATTTTAACTTTTATGAGGAAATATTTGCGAAATTATCAGGTGGGGTTTTTCAACAGTCATTCAGAGTATAAAATGCCCAAAGCTCAGGAGAAAATTCAAGTCTGTCAGTTAAGAAGTGTGTCTTGTTCTTCGAAGGAAAAAAATAGGATAAAAGATATAGCATGTAAAATAATTAAAGAAAAACCAAAACATGCTTTAAAGTCTAAAGTTTAAGCTAAGAATTTGTAAGTATTGTTGGTCTGACTGATTTAGGAGGGGGAATAAGTACTTGATAGAATAAAGTTCTATTTCTTTCCATTCCTCTTGTTACAAAAGAAAATTCTAGATTGAAAGTCAGGAGTGAGTACTATCCATTTGGCAAAAACTGAGGGCCTCAAGTTAGGTACGATAAAAATATGAGTTTGCTCCCTCATAGGAAAACTCAGTGGCCATGTTGGGCACTCCGCGACAGCATCATTTTCAACTTGCAGGATGAGAGCAAGTAACCATTTGTCTGGAGAAGAAATGGCTTTTCCTCTGAGGTAGAAGGGAATTACCTGCTGTTAGGAACATGTGTGAGGTGAGAGAAAAGTTCTTTATGTTCTGCTTTGCACACAATGTAGTTACTTTCCAGGTTGACTACTCTGGAAATCTGAACATCTTCTCCTTTTGTTTTGCCTCATAACAGGGATCATCAGTCTTGCTAGTAGTAATAAGTCAGCTGGTGTTTTTATGCAGCACCCTGGAAATAAGTCCTTTCTATTCCTTTTGAACAATGGCCCAGAGTCATAATTTTTCTATTTTATGCTATCCCCTTCCCACATATAACATGTTTTATCTTAGAAATCTTCCAATAATTTGGCTTTTCATACTCAGGGTTGAAATACATATTTGTACAACAAAAATATTTGACATGCCCCGGCTTAAGTGTCCAATAGAAGACACCATTAGAAGCTCGGGGACAAACCTCCACTCTTCTTCCTTGCTATCTACTTTGAGGCAATGAAATTGTTTTGTTAATATAAATTTACAACTTAGCAAAGAATTCCTAAAAGAGATAGGGCCTCTTCAAAACCCTAAGGAAAATAATTCTCTCCCAAGAAACATCTTTGAGGGCTAGGATTAGGAATCTTCAGAAAAAGTATTCAGAGTAGTTGAGGTTCACCAAAGGTAACATAGAAGCTAGTCAGTGACAGAGTTTTTTCCACACAGGAACCCATTTACCTAGTAACTAAAATCATCTACGTCTCCTTCTAGCCAGAATCTTACTCTAGCTTATGAAATCTACGTTCTATAAAGCCAAAAAGGAGGGAAAGGGGTAGGGAGTCAGAGGATGACAGAGGGAGCCCCAGAGTATATCATCAGTCTTACATGGAATGGCTGAACCTGCCCTCCTGTTCCATTTGACAAGCCTAATATAGGAGGGATCAAGTGTGTTTGAAATGGTATCAGACTTGAGCTATCAGAGAAAAAAGCAAAGGTATTTATTAGTCTTAAGGATTTGCACTTTGATTATTCTAGACCTTCTAAACACAGATAATACAGTACACACTAGAGTAAAACAAACATTTTCCACCCATTGGAGGGCTTTTAGGACAAAGCAAGGACTTAGGAGTTAAAACTGAAATAGGGAGGCCGGCCAGTGGTACAGTGGTAAAACTCAGTATTCTGCAAGGCAATCCCACATGGGAACATTACTGGTTCAGGTCAAGAGACCTCTCTAAATATACCAAGCAAACATATGCCCATGATCCTGAGCTGGCTGAGACGGGGTGGATTGGGACCCTATTGGGCTGCTCTTTCTCTTTCTCTCTCACTCTACTAGAGAAGAAAAACTATGTATCAGTTTTGTTCTTTATTCTCATATGTGACTAGGAAAATGACTCACTATGTGAATCTAAGACAAGAATGATTAAAAACACACCTTTTCAGGACCAGCAGTTGGTGTAATGGCTATGTGGCTGGACTCTCATGTAGAGTCCTGGACCCGGTGGCTTAAACTCCGGGCGTGTATGCCAGGCGTGTATGCATGTGTGCCCAAGATCCTGAGAAGAGAATGGAGGAGAAGGGATTGCGGTGTGGCCATCCCCCCTGAAGAGTGATTTCTCACTTTCTATCTCTCTTTCTCTCTCTTTCTTTCTGGTGAGCGCATGCACCCTATAGCAAAAACCTATCCAAAAAAATAAATAAATAAGAGAGAGAGAGAGAAAGAAAAAGAAAAAAACATACCTTTTCTAAAAAGACTGTTTTCCTTTCCAATAATCTGAAATATGGCTTCTCAGAGTGACTTGATCCATTTAAACAAGTGAGAAAATAACGTTTTCTCAGCACCTGGACTTAAGGCATACTAGTATATAACAGGGATGAAGCAAAAACCTCCATCTTCTGAGAGCTTACTTAATTGAAGACATTTTCTTCCAGACACTTATAATACAGTATGTGTAGCTGTGGCTTTAATAATGGCAATCATGAAACAGTGGAAAAGAAACAAAATTACAGAGAATGAAGCAAGGTGACAGCCTTGGTTTAAAAGTTGGCCTCAGAAAGAAATCAATTCCATTTCTCTTATATTGTGTGCTCTTGAAAGTTACTTAAATTCTATGGTGCCCCAGTTTTTCCATTTATGCAATAGAATAAAAGATACTTAACTCTAAATATCATTGTGAAGTTCTTCTAGGTCTAGAGACATGATGACAAGCTAAGACTATCATGTTGTAAACACACAAAAGAGAGATGACATTCCCCTGTGGAGAATGAAGACTTTTCTTGTTTAGGCAAAGGTAAGGGCAGAAAGACCTGCCTAGGTAAAAGTTAACTAATGATTAATAAGGAGGTATTTGAGGCTGGTAGGTCGATCCTAGGTTTTGAAGGGAGAGGAGGTAGAAGAGGAGAGTATCAGGAGATAAGGTTTATAGGTAATCAGTGGCAGCCTTGCGAGGTTCCATAGAGGTCTGTATGAGAGTAGGCATCATCCTGTGTACTGTAGGGAATCACAGAGTATGTGAAAAAGGGAGGTTAAATGTTTTAAATGGTTTCTTAGTCCACCTGGGCTGCTATAACAAAATACCATAAACTAGGTGGCTTATCAGCAGCAAACATTTATATCTCACAGTTCTGAGCACCAGTATATGTCCCTGTCAGTGAAGACTCATCTCCTACCTCATAGACAGGGCATTCTCACTGTGTTCTTGCCAAGTGGAAGAGACTAACTAGCTCTCCACAGTCTCTTTAAGGCACTCAACGCAATCATGAGCCTTCATGACCTAATCACCTCCCAAAGCTCTACCTCCTAATAGGTCTCTTTAAGGCACTCCCAAAGCTCTACCTCCTAATACCATTGCAGGTTAGGACTTCAACTTGTAATTTCATGAGAGCACAAACATTCAGACCATAGTAAATGGATACAAGGGGAAATCACAGAAGGTAGGGAGGCTGTCTGGAAAGTCCTAAATAGTCCAAGTGAAAAGTGATCAAGATATGAGCAAAGACAGTTGTCACGCGAATGGAGAAGCGAGGCTGTATTTGGTGGTGGGGGAGAGGAGGGGAATGTAGCGTAAGGAAGACTGAAGAGTCAGAGAAAGGCTAGAGTAAAGAATGTCTCCAACGATCTTTTAATTGATATAGGACTTTTTTTCAAAATTCCTATAGCATGATAGATCCTTTCAGATAATAATAACCATTCAGCTTTGTTCTGTAGTCCCTTTTTCTCTTTATAACTTTTTAATTATGATTTCCAGTTTACATATAATTGATGTATATCTTTGTGGGCTACAGTATGGAGTTGTTCTTTGTAATTTTTTTGTTTTTGTTTTTGGTTTGCTTATTTTTTGTCATTGTTGTTGTTGTTTTTAAGAATTATTTAATTTTTTATTTATTCATTTGTTTATTTTAATTTGACCAGAGAGAGACACACAGAAAGAGAGAGAGAGGGTAAGTGAGAAAGCAAGCCACCAGGTCAGGGACTGGAACCATTGCCAACCATGCAGTAGTGTCCAATGCCTTAACCACCACGCCACCTACTGGTCCCATCCCGTAATAGCCAAGTCCATATTTCCTCTCTCTCTGCATTCTTCTTGGTGAAACTAAGGCCTCCTAATCTGAGAAATGATAAGTCATCTGCCATCTAGGCATTGCTATGATCTTCAGTACTCCAGCTCCATCAGTTCATATTCCCAGACTCATAGTCACAGAGGGGCGATCAAAGTGGTTCTTTGTTCTAGGTATCAGTGAATAAAACACAGTGTCTTACCATGAGCTAATGATAGCCTTGGCCTCCTAGCTGCAATATGGGTAGGTGTCTTTGAAACTACTAAAGTTCTTTATCTCCAAGCTATAGAATGGCTCAGCTTCAGTGCTGACAAAAATCAAAGTCCTAGGTCAATGACTTGTACCAGGATCGAAGTACCTTGGCAGGTTGACATCTACTACACCAGGCCATATTTAGTTTTCTCTTCTTTTTAGAGCAGGCCCTTCAACCCCCTTCTCTCTCCCACCTCATTCCTCGATATCTCCTTCTTGATAATTTCTCTGGCCCCATTATAAGACTCACCAGCTTTGGAAGACTGGACTGCCCTGTTTCCAGCTATTCCAGAACCTAAATTGACTCCTGCAGGGGCTCTGGAGGCTACTTTTATGGTTTCTACCTCTGCTATTCCCCTTCCTCCCACACTGCTCACAGGCAGTAGTGCCTTCATTAGGCACCTGAAACCTGGGGCCCTTATGGCCCATTTCCCAGGAGCATATATTACAAAAGGCATAATCCAGCACTGGGAGCAGAGTGAGGGCAGGAGAAAGCAAAGGCACTTGGGACATCTAAATAAAGACAGCATTATGTTAAATGAAATCAGCCAGACAGAAAAAGAAAAACATTGTATAATCCCACTTTATGAGTAAGACTTTAAAAAGTTGAATTCATGGAAGCAGAAAGAAGGATGGTGGTTACCAGTGAGAAGTGGAAATGGGAAGATGTTAATTAAAGGGTACAAAGTTTTGTTTATGAAAGATAAATAAGCCCTAGAGATCCATCGAACAGCATGATGACTTGGTTAATACTATTGTAAAGAATACTTAAAATTTGCTAAGATGGTAGATCTCAAGAGTTCTTGTCACAAAAAAAGTATAAATATGTGAAAAGATAGATATGACAATTAGCTTTACCACAATGTTCAATTCACTATGTAGATGAATATCAAAATATCACAAAATACAATTTTAAAAAATTTTAAAATAAGGAAGTACAGGAAAGAGT
>NW_006199376.1:550887-567755 GCF_000334495.1 Tupaia belangeri chinensis
AGGGAGAAAACCCTAGGGGGAAAAAAGAGACTGAAGAATGATAGAAAATTTCTCTGGATACACCCAAAAAGATAGCCTTATCTTATCCTCAACATTATAACTCTGAGAGATAAGTAACAGAGGAATATTCCCACCAATCCAAGGAGCATGGACCATGAGCAACTGAGGAGGGCAGCGGGTACTTTTCCTGTGCGTCCGTCTCAAGCAGAGGGAGCATCAGTAGTCTTAACCTGAGCAAAGGTCAGGAGTGGCCCTGTTTATGCATGTGGTCTCACAACCAAGATTTTACTTCCATGGCTATTCTTGGTCTAAACTCTTGTTTCCTAAGGATGGTTCTGGAAAATGCAACTGTTGACAATCCTCACTTTCCACAGAGCAACGGCTTGTATCGCTTCCTTAGAAAGACTAATGAGATCATCACTTATACAGTCATCACTCTGAATTGATACATGATAGAATCTCCCAAGGAATATTCAGGCCAACTGTGGGGCTATTTGGACTTTGGGCATGGAATCTTGAAGAGAGAAGAACAAGTGAAGTCTCACATTTTCCTACCCACAACTGCTGGAGAGAAATATTTAGGGCAGAAATGTAGATGAAATATCCCACTCCCTGCACATGTTAACTGCTCTCCTGCCCCTATGTGTCCCTTGGTAGGTACAGGTTCTAGATGAAGTTCAAAGCACCACGGAAACATCAAATGGAGTTGACAGACACGCTAAATAAAGGAATACATTTAATGAATGAATCATCACTCAGTAAAATATAAGTTGCTAAAAGCATGCAGCTTATACTGTGCAAAATATCCTTGTCCTCAAAATTTTTAAAAAATGAAAAATCCTAGGCCAACTGAGGTCACAGTGGTTAAGCTGGCTGGATCCCACACAGATGACTACATACTGCAAGTCCTGGCCCCAGCGGCTGGGGAAACAAGAGGATGCAGAAGGGATTGTGGAATGGCCATCCCCTTCTAGGGAATGCTTTCACACTTTTCCTCTCTCTCTTTTTGTCTCTATCCCATAAGTACATGTGCCCTGTAGCAAATTAAAATAAACAAGTAAATATTCCTTCACTCTCATTTCATGGGATGATGGGGAAAGAAAACTGGAGGCTTCAGTTTGAACCTTGGCTCTAGCACTTCCTGTTTTCTCCTTAGGCAACTTTTACAAGTTCTCAGGACCATAATTTTCTTATCTGAAATATGAGGATAATGAACTTTCCAACACAGAGCTGTTGCTAGATAAAAATTACATTTTTTCCCATTTAACAAACATTAATTTTGACCCTACTATGAACTAAGTACTGCACTATATGTTATAACTACAATACCTCAAAGAATCATTTCTGCCACCTTAGAAAGGGAGATCAAAACTTAATATATACTGAAACCAAAGATTATACTAGCAATAGCAATAATAAATCTTTATAGAGATCTTAATATGTCGTATTATTTCGATTATTGCCTATTCATTTGATCCTCATAAAAACTCAATGAGATATAGATTGTTATAATCTACAATTTACTCATAAGGAATTGAAACAACATATATTTAATTTGAATTGTCTCTCCAGTAAAGATATTTTGAACTCTTAAACACCAGTACCTGTGAATAAGACCTTATTTGGAACTAGATCGCGGAAGTTGTAATCAAGAGTCACCAGTTAGCACAAAGACAGGTAAACTTCTAGTTCAGCCACACTCTGAGAACATATACCAAGATTTCAGCTTGAACTGTGTGTTTAGGAGAACGATTATCTAACTCTATCCTTGGTGAATCCCAGGTTTTTGTTCTTGCCTCCTTATACCAGGAAATGGCCAAGTTTGCATTCCATTTGATACTGACTTTTTTCTGGATTGGCAAAAGTCTTAAGAGGAAAAGTATCTTAAAATCCTGGGCTTATCTTTCTCCATTTTTAACCTTCTCCTAGATTTTTTTTAACTCTTTAACCTTCTCCTAGATTTTTTTTTAACTCTTTAACTCTTTTAAAAAGAAGTTTGAACTTTATTCAAGTGACACTGTTTAGTGACGATTTATCTGGGTAAAACGTGAATACTGAAGAGAATTTTTTATATGTGTACAAATATGTATTTTTACTTATTCAATTCAAATACATTACTCATATATATTATATATTTGGAAAGTCTTCTAACATCTATTGTTGCCATTAAGAAGTGTATTATTGGGAACCAGCAGTTAGCGTAGTGGCTATGTCGCTGGACTCCCACGTAGTCGACCACGGTTTGCGTCCTGGACCCGGTGGCTTAAAACTCACGCCGGGCGCGTGTGCGTGCGTGCCCAAGATCCCGAGAGGAGAATGGAGGAGAAGGGATTGCGGTGTGACCATCCCCCCTGGGGGGTAATTTCTCGCTTTCTGTCTCTATGTCTCTATCTGTCTGGTGAGCGCACTCGCCCTATAATGAAAACCTCTCCAAAAAAAAAAGAAGTATATTATTCATCAAATCACTGTTCTTCTTTAGGTAATATGTTATCTATCTCTCTCTTCAGAACTTTTTGTCTTCGCAGTTTTAAACTGTTAGTGAATGAGTCAAGATTTTTAAAAATTTATTCTGCTTATGATTAATTAAACTTCCTAAGTAGGAAAATAATCCAGCCATTATTTCTTTGGCCATTTCTCCTCTACCGCATCTTCTATACCCTTATCTGTGCATACCCAGTTTGGTGTAGACTGGTTCTTCTTCAATTCTCTTTATTTTTTAACCTTTATTTCATGTTTATTATCACTCAAATTGTACTGATATCAGATTAAACTCTTCAACTTTCACTCCATTTTACCAGTTCTCAACTCGGTTATGTCCATCTCTTATCATTTGTTATTCTTTATGTCAGTGACTACATTTACTAGATTTTCTGTAAGGAAATGAGAAAGAAAAAATATTATCTGATAGTTTCAGAAATATATTCCAGCTGGTGTTTGCTGGCTGTATAAATGTAGTGTGAAGAGTTTCTGAGACTTGTGTTAAATCATCAAATTACCTGCAGACTTTTTTCCTGCACAGTGAGGCAAGAAGACACATAGACCCATAAATATCTGTCTCTTGGCTCAACCTAAATACAAATCAGCATTTTCTTTCACAGAAGTAAGCGTAAGAATAAGGAAACTCTCAGCCTCTTTCCCAAATATAACGGTTTTAAATTTTATTATAAGCATCCAAGTAAAAGTAATTAATTCAGTGACTTTGTTGAGAAAATCAACAAAGGGTTTGTTCATCCCTGGAGTAATTGGCTCATTTAGCTACCGTCTCCATTATGAACTAATAGGAGTATATCTTAACAAACCACAACACCTCTGCAGAAACTCAAAAGCCAAACAGAAAATGCAATATTTGCTTGAACTAAATACCAGGCTTCTGATGTCATCACTGTAGAATGTCAATGCACAAGGCACATTTTTGGAATGTTTGGATGGTGCAACTCTAAAGATTGTGTTTTGAGGGGTTCAAATCTATGTGCCCCATTCACTGAACTTTTATTCTTTATACGTAGATTACCAAGAGACCCCCCTCTTCCTTCTCAGTTATGTGGGGCTGTAAGACTAAGTCTACCCAATGAAATGGCATGCACCACTTCTGGGCATGGGCTTTACTACTTCTTTTATGCTCTCGAAACTCTATTCCTCCCCCCTGAATCCAGATACAGATAATCTGCTAGAAGACACTGAAGCTCTAGAAAATCACGCAACCGTACAATGGAAGAAGGCTGGGTCCCTGAATGACTGTATGGAAGAGAACTTAACCTGTTCACATGCATTACAATTTTGTTGTATTAAACCACTGTCAAATTGGAATTATTTGTTGCAACAGCTGGCAGGTTATCTCAGCTCAGACTGCAGACAGTGAGAAAACACAATCAGTACAAGAAAGGGTGCATACCAAGGAAAGATGACAAGCCTACTACACAATAACTCCAGGGAAATTACTGGAACAATTCCACATAATAGTATTTGTATGCCACTGCCAATTCTGTCTGTCCATTCATTATGAGAAATTTGTTGTTTTATCAGAAAATTGCCTGGTTCTCAAACCGAAATTAATGATAATAGAGTACATACAACACATGGAATCTTGGCACACTGTGCCATTACTGTTGAAGGGCAAAACTTAAGATAAAGCTTAGGAATGCCTTTGAGAAACAAACATGTAGAGAAATCTATCTTAAGAAGAGAGTATATTCAGATATAACTGTCTGACTCGAGTCTCACAGCTCTAAGATAAACATCATCAGAAAAAGAGTGGCGTGGGGAATGGGAGAAGATGACAAAGAAAGGAAAGACAATTTTGAAATTATATCTGAGAGAATTCTTTGGGTGTGATTACTAGTACATGGAACTAACCAGATACAAATAGATCAGAATGTTTTTAGGTTTTGTAAGACATTTGTTGCCAAAGAAACATGAGCTTAACTTTAAATATACATATATATATATATATATATATATAGAGAGAGAGAGAGAGACTTATTTTCATTAAATGGTTGTGCATCTTTGGATTTTTAAAGCATGCATGCAGTGTGCAATAATCAAATCAAATATATTACCATATTCATCATTTTCAGCAAAGACCACCACATGACGATTGGTTTTGATTTTGAATTTTAGAACTTTATCCTAATACTTTATAAGCAGGAAGTTGACTCAAAGGCAGTGTCACTGCAAAAGAAGTCACATTCCTCAGTGCCTGCTTCATAGAAGGTCATGGGGAACTGAAAAAGACACAAACTGGCTGAACAGTGGTGGCACCAGTGAGAGGCACCACTGTGCAAAGCCTGGGGCTGCATGGGAGGTGCAAGTTCAGTTCCCAGATCAACCTAGGCAGGCTACTCCTAGTGGTGTGCATCTGTGGCCCTAGCTGACTGGGAGTCTAGGGCAGGAGGATCACAATATGGTGAGACTCTATGAAATATATATATATACACATATATATCTCTGCCTCTCCCTCCCACACTCACTTTCACTCTCATTAGAAAACAAACTCTCAGGGTTAGCCCAGTGATCTAGTGGTTAAGAGAGCCAGATCCCACATGGTGGACCATAGTTCAAGTCCTAACCCTAGTGGCTTAAGTAACACCAGGTGGGCATATGTGTATGCATGCTCAAAATCACAACAGGATGTAGGAATGAGGAAGGAATTACAATGTGACCATGCCTTATCGGGGGAGGCTTTCTCCCTCCTTCTCTTTGTTTCTCTCTCTATGGTGAGTTCACATGCCCTCAGGCAATTTTTAAAAAATGAAATAAAATAAAATAAAAAGAGAGACTGAGAAAGAGATAAACCTCCCAAGGCAGAATAACAAAAAAAAAAAAAAAAAAAAAAAAGGCTAGGACATTGAAACAAAGGAACAATGGTCCAGAGTGTTTCTCTTGGAGAACATAGCCAGAATCTAGTCTAGAACTTTCCCCATCCTCAAGACTTAAAAACGTTAGAGTATTTACTTCCAAAGTATTCCATGGACAGTTATTGCTTGAAGAATTACATCATGCATTGGCATGGAATGTGAATGAGAAGTAAACTTTTATTATTTTAGGTCACATGATATCTTTGTTACAGTAACTAACTTTATTTACAGTGATTAATTCAATGTAAGATAGGTTTTAGGCGTGCTCTGGTTTTGCATCTTACAAGTTGGAACATGAAAACATTTGGCAAGCTACAAATTTATCCAAAGTTTAAAAATAAAGTTTGATCTCCAGATACCAGTCATAGGAAAAATGGATTTATATAGCAAATGTGCTTAATTTCTTAGTCCTGATTCTAATCCTTACTAGTTTGATGACCATGTGCAATTCATCTTTTTGTACAGTTGCCTTATCTTCAAAACTGGGAATAATAATAATTCATGAGCTATTTGACCATAATCTCTCTGAAAATAAATAACTTTCACAGGACTAATCACACATAAAGAACTAAGTAACTAATGTTTAGTTGAATGAGTATTGAAATGAATAAATATTTATTACATATGGTCCATGGTCAAATACTGATAGCATGAGATATTATGAATTACTGAGAACAAACACTATCCTTATGAATATCTGTCTCATGTCATTGATTTTATATTGACTTTTAAATGTCACTGCAAAAAAGAAAATCAGAGTATATATTATATTGCTCTTATTTTTTTTCAATAATAATTCAAATCTCCACATGCCCTGTGATCAGAAATTGCAATTTCTTCTGTAACCTACCTACCACCTCACTCTCTATGTGTTAAAGGGCCTCAGGAGTTTTCAGAGTACAAAGTTTTCATTCCTTCAAACATCAAACCAAAGTTAACTGAATTTCACTCCAATATTGTTATTCCCATTGACAGTCACAAGGGGGCACTGTTGACTTGCCAAGAACGAAGCATTTCCTTCTGGCAATAATGCCATCGTTGTTTTCTCTATGACTGCACCACTTTGATCTCCGAAATCACAAGTCTCATATTCTTTTTTTTTTTTTTTTTGGAGAGTTTTTTTCGCTATAGGGCGCGTGCGCTTGCTAGACAGAGAGACATAGAGACAGAAAGCAAGACATCACTCCCCAGGGGGGATGGTCACGCCGCAATCCCTTCTCTATTCTCCTCTCGGGATCTTGGGCACGCACGCACACGCGCCCAGAGTGAGTTTTAAGCCACCGGGTCCAGGACGCGAACCGCAGTCAACTACGTGGGAGTCCAGCGACATAGCCATTACGCTAACTGCTGGTTCCCCAAGTCTCATATTCTTAGACTATACCCTGAAACACAATCAAGTAGCATAATGGCTATGTTCTAGGAAGCTTTCTATGATATATAGAAAGTGTATTACTGCTCCCTCAGATCTTTGTTTTAAGCATCAGCCACCAACATAAGCTCTGTTTTTCCTCCAGACAGTTTAATTCCAGGGAGTTTGTTACTTTTGGTTGCCACTGGGTCTCCATTTACGTCTATAAAGGTGCTGAATAACAGTGTTCAGTGGTATTAGATCTTCCTTCTCAAAAGACTCTGTATTCCTCGTGCAAATTCCTCTTGCAGATGTGACTAACATGCAGACCAGTGGGGTGAGGTGAGTGGCTGTTGGCAAGCCTTTGCCCTCCCTGTCCTCATGTTCTGAATACACTCTCTTCCAGAACAATTGGGGCATAGTCAGTCTGTATTAGCAAAGTGATCCTTCATAGATTTTTCTCACTTAAAACAAATTAACAAAACATCAGTGTCCCTGTGATTTTAAATGCTCGATTTATGCTGTGTCACTCTATCCAACCAAGACAGTGTTCAAAGACCTCTACTGAGGCCAGATGGTGGTACAGCAAAACAACTGGACTCACATGAGAAGGTCTTGGGTTCACATTCCAGGCCCTCCATATATCTGCTGAGTATGAATGGGCATCTATGATCCAAGCTGGTTGAGGCTAGGGGTGGATCATGGCATGAAGACCCACTAGTGGTACCTCACCCTCTCTCCCCCTTCTCTCTCTCTCTTGCTCTGTCTCTCTCTTGCTCTCTCTTTCTCTCTCTCTCTCTCTCGTGTGTATGTGTGTGTGTGTGTGTGTGTGTGTGTGTGTGTATGTGTCTCAAAGAAGAGAGATATGTGTAGATTTACCTCGAAGCCTATCCAAGTCCACTGTGTTCAGTTCTTCAACCACTTGCACTGGGCTTGACACTTCTGTGAGTAATCTGGCCCTCTGACCCTCTGTCAGAACCAGAGCAGAGAACCAGCCCTCACATGTGGTTTATCTGTTCCTTGTATTTAGGGCTCTACGATGAAATTAGAAGTTCAATGAAGACTAGATTTGTCATCTCTTCAAGCCACTTGTAAGTAAGGGAATGTTTATTAAGCCCCTTGATAAGCAAAAGCTGTGTTAATTACTGAGAGAGATGACCACAGATGTGTTGGTCCCCTCCATCCTTTACAGATCCCTAACATGAGTTGGCAGCTTCTCTCCCTGTGTAGACCCAGTTTGAATCAAGCTTCTCAACATTATCTTGGCCAATTGCCTTGATCTAGAGAAGCCTGGTTCAGGAATTAAGATCTGAATTTTGACCAACTAACAGTGACTCTTCTTTGAGGTCCTCCTGGGTTTGTACCTGGCTGAAAACACAATGGAGGTAGAGAAAGCTCTCCAGGACACAGTGGACACCATGTTTGAAAGTATCACTTGAATACAAATGAATCATATTTCTATGGATTGTATCTTGCTGTTTTGTAAGCTCACTTTTAAAATCATATATAAAAGGCTTTTTTGAATATTCAGTGTATTGTGCATAGACTCTGATATAATGCAAGTGCTCAAAACATGTAAGCTTTGGTTTTTATTATTACCGTGATTTTTATTAACATATTAGAATACTGAGATTATTAGTCTCCTTCTGGGTAATCAGTGCTGAAGCTGACCCTCATGTCCTCCGAGGGGGAAGTTGGAGCTAGTGCTGGATAAAACTCTTCTAGCAACCACGAGATGGAGAGAAGCCCTCTTAGATGATTTCCTCCTGAAAAATGACAAATGCTAAGGCACCACGGTGGCTGTCTTGAGACGAGAGTCAAGCTTAGAGGTACTAAGAGCCCTTCTGCTAGGCCAATGGATGTCATTTTTCTTTCCTGATATCACTGAGCGACTTTAAAAGAAGCCCTATCCCTACCGTCCACACCAACATCAAGAACAGTTACACTTTTTGGCAAAATCCACTCATAAAGGCATCTATTTTCTACCATATGAAATAGAAGTAATGATACCTGCAGAAATGTTTTGAAGAGTCAATTACTTAAACATAATTGTCTAGGCTCAAAGTAGTCACTAGAGGAACAAGTTCCTTCTACTTGCCATTCTCTCCTGAACCGAAGAAAGTAAATAAATGAATCTAGTTACATTAAGAACTGAGCCCCAGTGTGTGTAAAAAAAAAAAAAACAACTCACCAGCAGGTTACATAGTGGTTAAGGCACTGGACTCCCACATGGCCAACCACAGTTTGAGTCCCAGACCCAGTGGCTTCAATATCACCTCAAGCATGTGTGCATGTATGCCCAAAACCCCAAAAGAAGAATGGAGCAGAAGGGTGGCAGCATGGCAGCATGGCCATCCTGCCTAGGGGATGATTTCTCTCTCTCTCTCTCTCTCTCTCTCTCTCTCTCTCTCTCTCTCCAGTGAGCACAAGTGCCTATGGGGGTGGGGGAGGGAACAACCAAGGTAGGCAATATATTTGTCTACCTTGATGCCTGGGGGGAAAAAAAACTAGAAAGAAAGAAAGGAGGAATAAGATATCTATTTATATATTCACATCCCTCTCTGCAACAATTTCCAAATTCCTTGTTTTATCTCTTTGGTACGAACCCCATATACAATAGGGTTCAAGGCAGGGGGGATAAGATGATGAAGGACATTCAGAAGGATTAGGATGTCCATGGGGACCCTCTTTCGGGCCACATTTGTCAACACCACAACCAGCAGGATGGTGCTGAAGAAGAGGATGAGGATGAAGTGGGAGCCACAAGTGCTCAGGGCCTTCACTGCAGCTCCCTCAGCCTTGAACCTGAGCACAGCTCTTAGAATGAAGGTGTACGAAAGGAAGATGAGGATGAAATCTGAGCCCAGCAGGGTCCAGCCAGCCACAAATTGATAGATTCTGTTAAGGGTAAAATTATCACAGGAGAGCCTGGACACTGACAGATTGGCACAGATGCAGTTCTCAATGACATTCTTCCCACAGTATCGGAGCCGGGCAGTCAGGATAGGAATAGGTGCAGTGAGAAGGGCATTTCGTGCCACAATGAAGACACTAGCTTTGACCACAAACTGGTTAGTGATGATGGAGGGGTACCGCAGTGGGTGGCAGATGGCCACGTAGCGGTCATAGGCCATGACCATAAATGTGCAGGACTCCATGGGGAGAAAACTGTTCATGATGAACATCTGGAGGAAGCAGGCAGAGAAGCTGATGGACCTGAGGCCGAACCAGAAGATGGCCAGGACCTTGGGGATGACGGTGAGGCAGAGCACAATGTCCAGTAGGGAGAGGAGGCTGAGCAGGTAGTACATGGGCTCGTGCAGAGCAGTCTCTAGCTGGATGGTGATCAGGAGAGTGGCGTTGGCCCCCATGGCGAGGAGAAAGAGGAGGCTGAGGGGCAGGGACAGCCAGTGCTGCCAGCTCTGGAAGTTAGGGAAACAGATGAGGAGGAATTCGGAGACAGGGGCAATGGAACCGTTGCTAGGTGATATCATGGGCTGAATCTTAAGGTGAGTAGGTAGGTTCCTCTTGACTATTTATGGGCAGATACAAGAAGCAGTTTTATAAAATTGCTTTCAAAAGTATGTCTCTCACCTACTCTTTAGGAAGTTGATGATATGTAGAGCACTCTTGCTACACAGCACAAATTTCAGGCAACATCCTAAAAGCAAAATAGTGGAATTTGGTAAATACTACTATGGACTTTGGAAAAGAAAGAAATCTATCCAAAAATAAAAATTATAATTATAAAACTATGATGTATTAAGAAGTATGCAATGATAGGCAATAACCTTACTGTAAAGTAAAAGACATGATTAATGTGCAATAAATTGGGCCAGTAAGGTATCAATGTAAGAAAAGCAATATAGATGTTTTTTTTTAATAAGAATCTTGTGAAAATTGGGGGCCAACAGATGATATAGTAGTTATTGTGCTGGAATTCCCACATGGCTGACCACAGTTCAAGTCCTGGACCTGGCAGCTTGCTCTCTCTCTCTCTCTCTCTCTTTTTCTGGCAAAACTCATGTTCAAAATAAATAAATAAATAAATATTTAAAAAAAGAATTTTTGAGAAAATTGTTCATTTGTATTAGAGGGGACTATTCATTGGCCTTTACTTCCTGTGTACACCAATGTAATTTGTGAGGTATAATTTTGTTGCATTTCTTAACCAAGCCCATGGTACAATACAAGAAAATAAACTGTAAATAGATTAAAGCAGCTCTTTGCTAAAACCTCTATCCTATGTGGATAAGAATAACTATGAATGGATAACTATTCATTTTCCAAGGTCTGACCCTGAGCAACCCAGTGCTCCTAGATAAGCCTGAAAGGGTTATGATAAGAGAAAGGGTCACTTTTATTTAAATTTATGACTACCAAACTTCAAGGGGCTCTTGATATTGTCTTTGCATACTCCAAATCTTCTCTGATCAACTTTCTCATCTAGACAAGACCCTTTTCAAAATGTCTTCAGTTCTCTTCAAACCTCAAACTCCATCTCTCTTGGAAGATCATATAAACTACTATATTTTGCAGAAAATAGAAAGTGACTCCTAAGATTTTTTTTCAACTTCCCTATGTAAAACTTATAAATCTTCTTGAACATTTTCCCGTTCTTCTCTTTCATTAAGATAGAGAATCTGTTCAACTTCAAGAATGTCAAACCTTTGGGCCAACCAGATGGTGTGGTGGTTAAGGCAGTGGTATCCTGCATGGATGACTGAGCAGTTCAATTCCTGGATCTGGCAGTTTAGAAAACACACAGGGTGCATGTGTTTGTGTACCCAAAATCCTGAGAGAATTGAAGAGAAAGGATTGCAGTATGGTCACCCTCCATGGGGAATGCTTCTCAGTTTTGTTTTTTTTTCTCTCTCTCTCCTACAAGCATACACACCCTAAATTTTCTTTGATTTCTTCTCCTCTCTGCTTTATTCTGTTTTCTTTTTCTACTCTTTCATTTATTTTCTATAGCCTTAGATAATTACTGTCTCTATTACTAAATGATTACTAAGTCATCAACTTTCCCTAGACCACTCAAGAGCATATTTGAAATGTCTATTTGGATCTCTCAAACTCGCCAAGTCCAAACTTACACAATTTTTCTGCAAAACATGATATTTTTCTAACATCTCCTATCACAGTGAATGGCATAAATATTTTCCATTGCCAGAAGCCAGAGCCTAAAAACTATCTTGAATATACCCTTCACTCATAACTCACAACAAAGAAAGAACTGTCAATTTTCTCTTTTAGTTTTCCTCAAAACTAAAAGGTTTTCTAAATCCATTCACTTCTCCAAATCCAATGCCATCCTGGAAGACTAAACTACCATTATCCCCTGAGTGAAAAATTAGTTACATATTGTGTGGTAATTTAGTTAAGTGCTCCTTCCCCTCAATTCCAAGTAGACATTTCATGACATGAAAGTAGTATGAGTTACCATGCTCACCCACTGGTATAGTATTTGACATGAAGTGGTGCTCAAAGTATCTATAAAATGAATTATTGGGCACATAACCAAAGTGATAGAAAGGCACAGAAGTTCTAACTCAACCTGAGAAACATTTCTAAAGTTTCTAATACCTTGGTTAAGTTTTGATGAACATGGAAGATTTATATGTACAAAAACTGCAGGTAATGAGTTTCTGGTATTGCATTGAAACCTTGGAGAAAAATCTAAAGAAATGCTGGAAGGAAATTCTACGTAATATTCAACCCAACTGAAACCAAGAAGATGAGTTGAAAGAACAAAACGGAGTTGAAAAAACAGAAATCCAGTGTTCTAAGGACTTTGCCTATGTTAAAGATTTGGGAATTAATTAAAGAAAGAGATGACAAAGAAGCATTTCCATTAGGGTAGCAATGACTAGATTTGGGGTACTGTAACTTCACTCTGGGCACATTGTTATGGATGGATTTAGGTAAATCCATGGATTTAGGTGAGAGAGAAGAAATGGAAGGAATGGAAACTGTGATCATCCAGACAAGAAGCCATGAATTTCAGAATAAATGCTGAAGCACTAAAGATGAGAAGAAGAGGCATCTTCCAGTGATCATGTAGGCAGAACTTATTGACAGATTCAATGTAAAGGAGAGGATAGGTTGTATCCATTGTAAAAAGAGAGGTTCAGATGGCACACTGTCTTCTGGCTTGAGTAAGTAGGATCACCAATATGTGAAACACAAACAAATGGTGAAACATAAGCAAAGGAGTATATTTAGTATGTATTGGGACCTGTCAAGGTTGAGCTGCTTATAATTCCCACACACAGAGCTACCTTAGGACATTAGAAATGAGGAATCTGAACAAATTATAAAGGCCATAGCTTAAGATGTAAATTTGGAAGACATTAGCACATAACCTCAGAATCAGGATAAGACTGAGAGTAAAACCCTGGAGTACATCAATATTAAAAGAGTGATGTAAACAAATGAAATTGGTTATGGAAAGGTGTAGTAACAAATGGGATAGGTTTAAGATAGGTGTAGTACAACAGAATAAAAGATGACATTGGCAATTCAATACTTTACAGAAAACCAAAAAAAGACTAGTTGCAACTATCAAATGTGTACAATGTAATGTAATATTCAACGTCAAATAAGATTAATATGTCTATATCCTTAATTTGATTATTACCCTGTATACATGCTTTAAAAACCATGCTGTACCCCCACAAAGATACACAATGGAATGGTGACAGTAGAGACCAGAGTGAAGAGAAGTGAAAAGTTCGTAAACAAGGAAGGGTACATGGGGAGGACTGACAGCATAGCTAAAGAACTCCATTTAAAGGAACCTTGTAATGGAAGAAAGAGCAAAACTGGAATGAAAGATAGTACAACATGCTTATGTGTTTGGATGAAGATGAGAGATTCAGAAATAAGAACATTGATGTAGTTAATTCATCAAGGAAGCACCTTCCATTATTATTTAAATGCAAGTTTATATGTGCACTTGAAATCACTATTTTAAAAAAGTGTCCCTGACCAGCTGGCAGTCTGGTAGTTAAGGTGACTAGATTCCACATTACTGATTGACTGGTCCAAGTCCTGAACCCAGAGGCCTAAAAACAAACTGGGCATGTGTCCATGTCCAAAACCTCTAGAAGATAATGGAGAAGAAGGGAATGTGGCATGACCATCCCCCCTGCTGATTTCTCACTCTCATACTCTCTTCTCTCTCATGAGTGCATGCAACCTATACCAAAAACTAAAAACAAACAAGCAAACAAAATCCATAAAAAAAAATAAAAGAGAAACATAAATGGAGGGACCAGAGAAGTATGGGAAAAAAAATCAGGAAAATATGGTGCTCTGGAAATAAATTTAGTAGAAAATGTCAAGGCATGTATGAACAACTTGTTAGTTAAGCAGAAGTTCCAGAAAATGAGAACAAATAAGTACACCTTAAAGTTTATGCATTTATTGCTATTGCACAGAAGTTTGGAGTAAGTTATTAGTGACCTGAATAAGAGAGATTCACTGGAATGGCGACAATAGAAACCAGAGTGAAGAGAAGTGAAAAGTTTGTAATCGAGGAATTGTAGTTAGGGAGGATGGACAGCATAGCTAAAAAACTCCATTTAAAGAAAGTTTGCAATTGAAGAAAGAGTAAAACTGGAATGAAAAATAGTACAACATGCTTATGGGTTTAGAGGAAGATTAGAGACTCAGAAATGAGATCATTAAGGTAGGTAGTTCATCTATTATTATTAATTTTATTTCTGTAACCCTTAGCACATAACTTTTGTACTTCAATCTCCCTCCACCCTATAAAGCATTTTTTTTTCATTTACACACATCTACATTCTCTAACACACAATGAATGCTTAATAAAAGTCCATAGGTTGAGATTTTTAATTACTGAGGTGTGGTGTTTTACACTGATGGAAAATTTCCAAGGGGGAACATGAGAGAGGATAATCAGAGTGCAGTGTGCTTGGAGGAGCACTAAAGAGGAAAAGGGGGAAGCTCTGATCAATACTATGTATACCAGTGGCAGGGAGGAAGGGTCACTGGGGGCAGAGGGACGGGTTTCTGTAGTAGAACAGAGGGAACAGGTCATAGCACAAAATACATGATAGAATTTGGAGATTTATCATGCTCCTGATTGCAGGTGCTCCCCACAAACTTGCCCCTTGATTGATGGTAAAACCCTGGGCAAGGTTTCTGACTTAGTAGATCTTTTTCCTTGTTCCTAAAACAAACACAGAAAAATCCTATTACTTGTATTATAATGAAATTTCTTGATTTTTCCTCCAGTCAAACTCATGGCCATCTTATCCATACAAAATCTCATCTCCCCATTTGAGTCTTGCACATCCTCTCTGAACCTTTTCTTCTCCATATCCTATTTTCTCATTCCTAATATATGCCCTTCTTAACGCTCTCCTTCTCTAGCTTTGTTTGACATAAACTTCACACCTGTTTAGGCTCTTCGAATGCCACTTGCTGATCTACTTATCTATTTATTTGCTTTCATTCACCTTTTAGCTATTTGCTTGTGGAAAGGTCAAATTTGTATTGCCTGAAACTCATCAAGCCCATGACATTTGCCTCAACTCAGTGTTACCACTTAGGTTCTAATTCTATTAAAGTTTGCTTCATAAGTACTTAACATTGTCAAATGGGAGTGGGATGGGAAGTCTAAAATAAGAAAGAAAGAAAAGAAAATTGACTCTTAGACATCCCAGAATTTGGAAGTACATCCCTGAACATATATGAATAATGTGGACTCATTGAGTAAAAATTGATGAATTCTAAAATTGAATTGACCATATTAACTGACATGTGCCAAGTGTCTGGTATGTGCCAGGCATTTTTCTAAATGATTTATGGGAATTAATTTATTTCACAAAAGTGCAATGCTAACAGCAAAGTATTTAAGAATCTTCCTTAACTCTATTCTGATTAGTCCACCCAAATTATACTATATAGTACAGGACATTATGTATTAAGAAACCCCTTTTCAAACTCAAACATTGCCATAGAGGTTTACAACTTATAATAATATAAATTTCTGTTTGGGGCAGGTCACTTTTAAAACTGTAGATGCATGTCCTACAGAAATAAGAGTATCAGTAATAACTCCAAAATAAAACATGGCTAGCTTGAGCAAAAGAGCAAAACTAAGATTGCCACAGGTAAATTCATATATGAACTGATTTTAATTAAATATAGAAAGAACTTTCTAATAGTCTAAAGGATGTTTTCCCTCTCTATTTTAAACTGCTTTTCTGAGACAGAGTTGAAGAGAATATTGACCAATTTCTTCACCAACACTCTCTGACCCATGTACAGGTGTCCAGTGTCATACTAAGCCCTGCATGTTTGCCAGTCCTATCCCTGCATGCTTACTCTACTGTAAGACTTACACTTGACCTTCTGTCTCTGGTCAAGCAACATGAAGCCCAGAACTATACTTGCACTAAGTGTCCTAGGCAAGCAAGAAGAAATGGTCTGTAGGAAGACAGAGAGAAAGAGAATGTAGGAGGCTCCTTACAGAGGTGCTCAGGATTTCTCGGTGCTAATGCGTCCAGGATCACCATACTTCCCAACTCTCATTTTTGTTTAGTGGAGGTTGCCCATAAGAAAAGGATATTTGCCTCCCTATATCCTTCTCTGGTCATTCTTCCTATCTATGTCCAGGACAGTCTGTACTCACCTCCATTGGCCCTGGAACTTACAGAAGATGCAAAAGCATGAGCCCTTTATGATGTGTCTGCTGTTGTAACAACCATGCTGGGACTTTGATGAATAAATCTTGAGAGTTTTATGAGTTATTTACCCCTCTTTTCCCTCCCTTCTTAGACGCAGATGGGAGAAGGTAGCTTTGTAATCAGAGACTGGAGGATAAGGAACTGAATCCTTTGGGAAGCTTTCCCGAATTCCTCTGGGAACGGAGTTGGGACATGAAGAATAGAGTGGTGTGAAACTGGCGTAAGAAGTTGCCAAGAATCCAAAACTAAAGATTTTACGCATAAGCCTAAAGCACAAACATGAATGAAAATGCAGGGGAAAAGACTATATAGCAATGTCCTTTTTAATAAAAGTAATAGTAATCATAATAACTCCAGTGTGTTGAGTGCTTCATGAGTCACCAAGTTCTCAATACATTTGTTGTCATCACATCTCCATTAGATATGGAATAGAAGGTATTACGT
>NW_006199376.1:568524-570458 GCF_000334495.1 Tupaia belangeri chinensis
AAAGAGAGGAAGCATTGCACATAATCATACAACTAGCCTACAGTTATAATCTCATTTACTAATGCCAATGCCTGTGTTGTCAATGACTTCTCTACTGTCGCCACCATTCAGATAAATGTAACTATAGTTGATATTCTAAATGAAATCTTAGAAAACTGAGTTCAGAGCAAGCTATTTATGTTTTTGTTTAGACTGTCAAATATATTTATCTCCAAGAAAATGCAGAGAGAGTTCAGTATAGGCAAATCTGCCAGCCTAATTTATTGCATGAAGGTTGTCAATAATAAAACAGAAATAAAATCATCCAAATTACATGCAGATTGAAAACCCAGCAACAAAATTACATACTAAGCTTCACAAATTATGCTAGACACTGTATACAGTGAAGAATAGGAGAAGCCTAGTTCCTTCCCTTAAGAAGATCTAACTATGTGATCATTAAAAGAAAATAGGCATTGAAAAAAAAAAAGAAAGAAAGAAAGAAAGATGAGAAAGAAAGAAAATAGGCATCTTGGGACCAGGAGATGGTATAATGATTACATTGCTGGACTCTCACATAATTGACAGCGGTTTAATCTAGGAACAGGCAGCTTAAACTCAAACCAGGCACATGTGTATGCCTGCCCAAAATCCTAAGAGGAGAATTGAGAAGCAGGGATTTCAGCGTGGCCAACCCCTGGGGGTGGAAGTGATTTCTCACTTTCTGTCTCTCTGTCTCTATGTCTCACTGGCGAGTGTACACATCCTATAGCAAAAAATCTCTCTAAAAGGAAAAGAAAGAAAGAAAAGGAAAAAGAAAAAGAAAGAAAGAAAATAGATATCTTAAATGTACTTATTTAGATAATTTCTAAGACATACTGTTCAGAAAAAAAAAGATGCAGAAACAGTGCACACAATGTCACATAAAATAATTTCATGATTCAGTGCAAAGAATACATATAAATATATGTGCATATATATGTAAATATATATTATATGTATATATTATATATATTACATATATTACATATATATTATATGTAAATATATAATACATGTATTTATATATCAATACATATAAATATGTAAGTACATCTGTATATTTTTATATTCATCAAATTACGTCTAGAAAACTACACAAGAAACTTGTAAGAATATTTGCTTTTAAAAAGAAAAAATGTGTGTTTGACATATTGTAACGGAATGGTTGGTTAGAGATTTCTAATTGTTACCCAATGTCTCCTTTTGTTCCTTAGTAACATAAACAATTATTTTATTGGATATACATATGTACTACCAAAATATGCCACTTTCCAGATTCTGAATGTTAATACATGTCATTTGATAAAGCCTTTAAGTCTCGTCCGTGAGAACTCAGCTGAGAAGTTAGGCAACATGCTCCACTTCCTCACCTCTTTCTTATGGAAAGGGTGCAGTAATGATGCCTGGATTTCCACAACCACCTTGAACTTTCGGTGACTTTGAAAATGAAAGTCATATTCCAAATATGGTAAACAGAAAGGAAGTGGGGAATTTAAGTCTTTGCAAAACTTCAGTTTCAGCTCTAGATATCCTCTTTTGAATTTTTTTTTACATGGAAGGAAAAATTTTCCCATTTGTGTGAGCCATTCCTATTTGTATTTTCTATTATAAGCAGTCAAAAAGAATGCTAACTAAAGGACAAACAGATGGAGTAATGGTTATGTCACTAGATTCCCATGGAGTCAACAGCAGTGTGAGTCCCAGATCCGGTGGCTTAAAACTCACACCAGGTATGTGTGCATGTGTGCCCAAGATCCTGAAGGAGAATGGAGGAGAAGTGACTGCATACCCCCTAGGGGTGATTTCTTGTTTTTTGTCTCTGTTTCTCTCTGTCTCTCCAGAGAGCATGTGTGCCCCATCGGAAAAAAAAAAAAAAAAAAACCCCCCTAAAAAAAAAAAAAGGGGCAAACAAT
>NW_006199376.1:570651-589236 GCF_000334495.1 Tupaia belangeri chinensis
GGCGTTACCATCCCCCCCCCGGGGGGGGTGATTTCTCACTTCCTGTCTCTCTGTCTCTCTCTTCCTGGTGAGCACACGCACCCTATAACAAAAACAGCTCCAAAAAAAAAGATAAATAATGCTAACTGATACAGAGAATAATTTTAATGAATCCCATTTTAAACTTTTTGTTTCAAACCAGGCACACACATAATAATATCTGTTTTTAAGTATTTTTTAAGTTTTATTCTTTGGGTACTACAAATATAAAATAAATAAATGTAGAATGCTATCGTGAATGCGTGAAATATAATGAACAAAAAACTATGATTTGTCATCATAGGGCATTACCATAGGAGGATTACTTCAGATAAGGGGAGACAAAAGGCCTTATTAAAGAAACATTTGAATAGGAGGGAACACAAGAGTCAAAGCAGAGCATCCAAATGGAGACTATTACATGGTCCAGGCAAAGGGTGGTTTGGATCAGACTGGCAGCAGAGGACAGGAAAGTGCCTGGGCAAATCTGGGGAGAATAGTCAAGTAGATAAACTAATGGAGTTGAAAGAAAGCATCCAATGTAGAACTCTAAAATGAGTCTTAGGGTTCTGTCTTGGGGAACTGGCTATGAGCCCATTTACTACAATAGCACTCTACAGTAAGATTTCTGGGCAGTGTTGAGTTCATTTTTGAAGTTTGTGATGATAAATTCAATGTAGAACCACTAAGATTTTTTAGGGAATGTTTTCTAGCAAGTTTCAAATCTCATAGAGGAGACAGGTATTTGTATATAAGCATTCTGACTTTTTCAGGTAACTACCATCATGAGAGAGAAAAAAAATTATATGTTATTTCAAGAGAGTAATTAAAGGGAACCAGCAGTTAGCGTAATGGCTATGTCACTGGACTCCCACGTAGTTGACTGCAGTTCACGTCCCGGACCTGGTGGCTTAAAACTCACACCGGGCACGTGTGCGTGTGTGTCCAAGATCCCAAGAGGAGAATGGAGGAGAAAGGATTGCAGCGTGACCATCCCCCCTGGGGGGTGATTTCTCGTTTTCTGTCTCTATATCTCTCTCTGTCTGTCTGGCAAGCGCACGCGCCCTATAGTGAATACCTCTCCAAAAAAAAAAAAAAGAGTAATTAAACAATGAGCCATACAATCTAAACTAGACGAGAGAAGGATAAATAATGGTATGAAGGAGATTCTGTCAGTGGCTTTGTGGTCTTGATGCCCAACAGCTGTGACTATAATAAGGATCCATGATATTTTCACTCAAGTGTGAAAACTAGGAAAGATGACTCTCTAGAGGAAGAGAGTTGAACAGTGATTACCAGAAGTAGGGAAGGATAAGGGAGGGGAGGTAGAGAGATATTTGTTAATGAACACAAAATTGCAGTTAGATAAAAGGACAATGAGGACATTAGTTTCGATAATTTTGGGACTCTGCAAAAGCAGCCATAAGAGGGAAGTTCATAGCAATAAGTGCACATAAGAGGAAGATGGAAAGAAGGCAAATGAATCACCTAACATCGTGCCTTAGAGAACTGGAATGGAAAAACAACAGAAAAAAAAAAAAAAAGTAACTCCAGGAGAAAGAAAATAATAAAGATATGAGCAGAAATAAATGAAATAGAAAATAAATGAACTATATACGAAATAAATGAAAGTAAAAGCTGGTTCTTCTTTGAAAAGATAAACAAAATCAATATACCACTAGCAAGACTTATTAAGAAGAGAGAAAGGAACCAGGTAAATCAAATCTGCAATAAAGCAGGCAATATAACAGATGTAGCAGAAATAAAAAACATAATTAGAGGATACTATGAACAACTATATGACAAGAAACCAGACAATCTGGATGAGATGGAAAAATTCCTGCACACATATAATCTACTAAGATTGAGCCAGGAGGATATAGAAAGTCTGAATAGGCCCATAACAAGCCAGGAGATTGAATCAGTAATAAATAACCTCCCAAGAAAGAAAACCCTTGGCCCTGATAGCTTCACCTCTGAATTCTACAAAACATTCAAAGAAGAGTTAATCCCCATTCTCCTCAAGTTATTTTTAAAAATACAAAAAGGTGAATCTCTCCCTAATTTATTCTATGAAGCATCCATCATTCTTATCCTTAAAACAGATAAGGACAGGACAAGAAAAGAAAACTATTGACCAATATCTCTGATGAATATAGACACAAAGATTTTCAACAAGATGCTAGCAAATCATATCCAACAACTTATAAAAATGATTATATATCACGATCAAGTAGGCTTTATTCCAGGAATGCAAGGTTGGTTCAACATACACAATATCATAAATGTAATACACCATATTAACAGGAAGAAAGATTAAAAACTTATGATCATATAAATTGATGCAGATAAAGCATTTGATAAGATACAACATCCCTTCATGATTAAGACTGTCAGCAATATTGAAGGGTCATTTCTCAACACAATAAAAGCTATCTATAAAAAAAAACATAGAAAATATCATCCTTAATGGAGAAAAACTGAAAGGTTTTCCACCCAAAAAATGGGTACAAGACAAGGATGCCCACTTTCTCCACTCCTTTTCAATATAGTACTGGAAGTCCTCACCAACATAATGAGAAAAGATGAAAAAATAAAAGGCATTCAAATAGGAAAATAAAAGGTGAAACTCTCTCTATTTGAAGATGACAAAATTATATACATAGAAGACACAATGCTATCCATGAAAAAATTCCTGTAATACATAAATACAGTAAAGTTTCAGGAAACAAAATCAACATACAGAAATCTAAAGTATTTCTATATATGAACAGTAGGCAGATTGAGATAGAACTGAAAAAAGTAATGCCATTTACCATAGACACAAAAAGTATAAGATACCTAGGAATAAATCCCACCAAAAAAGTTAAAGACCTCCACAAGGAAAACTACAAGAAGCTAAAAAAAGAAATGGAAGATGACACCAAAAAGTGGAAGGACATCCCATATTCCTGGACTAGAAGAATTAATAAAATCAAAATGGCAATCCTACCCAAATTCTACATATGTAATGCAATCCCAATCAAATTATCAGACATATTATTCAGAAATCTAGAAAAGACAATCATAAAAATTTGTCAGGAATCATAAAAGACCTCATACTGAGAAAGCAATCATGCACAGGAAGAGTGGAATGGGCGGCATCTCACGCCCAGGCCCAAAAATATACTACAAAGGGGTGTAATCAAAACAGCATGATACTAGCACAGAAACAGACAGATGGACCAATGGAACAGAATAGAGTCCCCAGAAATAAACTCCCAAGCATACAGCCAACTGATTTTGACAAAGGGTACCAGTCATTCAGGTGGGAAAAGAAAAACCTCTCCAGCAAATTGTGCTGGAAAAACTGGATATCTACCTGCAGAAAGATAAATCTGGACTCCTACCTCTCATCATTGATAAAAATCAACTCAAGGTGGATCAAAAATCTAAACCTAAGACCTCAAACTATAAAACTGCTCCTGAAAAACACTGGGGAAAGTTTAGGAGACATTGGGAAAGACTTCATAAATAAGATCCCCAAAGCACAGTCAATAGTCCCCAAAATAAACAAGTGGGATTACATCAGAATAAGAAGTTTTTTGCATGGCAAAAGACACAGTAATTAGTGTGAATCTACAGCCCTCAGAATGGGAAAATATTTTGGAAACTGCATCAGATAAGGGACTGATAACCAGAATACAAAAGGAACTCAAGAAGCTATTCCAAAAAAAGATGAGCAACACTATTAATTTATTTCTAGCACCCATTCTGGGAGCAGCAGATGGCATAATGGTTACATTACTGGACTCCCATGTAGCTGACCATATGGTTCTAGTCCCAGACTCAGTGGCTTAAACCTCATGTCAGGCAAGTGTGCATGCATGCACAAAATCCTGAGAGGAGAATAGAAGAGAAGGGATTGTGGCATAGTCATCCTCCTGGGGGGTGATTTCTCACTTTCTTTGTCAGTCCAGCAAACGTATGCACCCTATAGCAAAAATCTCTCTCTAACAACAACAACAACAACAATTTCTGGTACCCCTTCTAATTCTGAACAGAATAGGTATTCAGCTTTCAAAAACATTACAATGTATATATATTTTAAAAATCTATAAATCATATTTGTCTATACACTGAAAGTATTTAATTCATTATATTTTATCTACCTGCAATTGTTGACTTTATATGTTTATCTTTCTCAGTATTCAATTTCTTCTAACATCTCAAAGTACTTTTCATTTCTTTGCTGTGTTCATTAAAATTTTTTTAGGTAATGATATGGTGATAGCATAATGTTCTACAATGCTGGAAGCTATATAGGGGAGGGGTCCCCAACTCTTGTAAGGAACTGAGCCGTAGAGCAGGGAGTAAGCAGTGGGTGAATGAGTAAAAAATGCTTGCACATTGATGTTTATTGTGGCATTATTAACAATTGCTAAGGCATGGAACCAAACCAAATACCCATGAACAGATGAATGAATTGAAAAACCGTGGCACATATACTCTATGGAATACTACTCAGCCATAAAAAATACCAGATCCTGGCTTTTGACAGAAAGTGGAGGAATATGGAAGAAGCAAGTCAGGCTATGAAGGACAGACATTTTTTTTGGTCCCCACTTAATATATACCGAGTATCTGCACTTATGACTGAAACTGATTGACTAAAGGATATAGAAACACAGTAAATATTGTGAACACAAGATATAGTGTGGGAAGAGGGTGGGTAAGAGTAGAGTCTGAGGAAGGACATTTAGAAGAAAAATAGAGAGGCAAGCATTAAATTAACAAAGAAATGGGATATTATCTGTTGAAGATAACTTTATAATATTTTCAACTGGACTGGGGAGAAATGTACACATTTTGGAATATTCACTTTGCAAGCGAAATAATGTGATTGTATAAAAGAACTTGAAATAAAAAATAAATTTTAAAAATAGGGTAACTAGAGTTAATAATTTATTTATATTTCAGATTAGCTGACAGGATTTTGAACATTTGCCACATGAAGTAATGACAAATGTTTGAGATGATGGATATGCTAATCATCATTATTTAATCATTACCTTGTATTCATATAATAAAGCATCACACTCTACCCCACAAATATGTACAAGTATCATAAGTCAATTAAAATAATTTTAAGGCATGTTGCACACCATAGTACATATAATGTTTATTTATATAATGACTTTTATAATAAATTGGCGAGATGATGGATGTGTTAATTAGCTTAATTGAAACTTTCTATAATGCATACATAAATCAAAGTGTCACATCATACTCCATAAATGTATAAAATTATTATTTGTCAATTATAAATAAATCATCTTTTTAAATGCTGGAAAAAATCAAGCCTAAAGTTAGAAGATGATACAAATGCTTCAAATCTAAATTCTAGAGGCAGATCAACCACAAAAATGAGAAAATTGGAAGTTCATCAAAAATGATAAAAAACAAAATGAGTTTAGACAAGGAAAGATTAAGTTTTGGGAACTGAGCTAAACAAGCAACCATTTCCAGTTAGCCCAACAGTGGGGCTGCCACTGCATTACCATCAAACAACATTCTGATAAAAAATAAATGCAGTCGTTAATAATTAGAGAGGGGCTATATACAGTATAATGAATTTACAGCATATCCCAGATGAGTTTGAGAGAGGTTTAGATTCAAGCAAAGAATATGTCTAAATAGAAATAATTTGAGGTTCCTTTTAATTCTTTACCTTGTAACATCTCCCACTGATGTTAGACAAATAATTTAGTTAGGTAATAGTAAATTTATTTCATTACCTTGTCATCTCATCTTATCTACCTGTAAGCATCATTGCTGGAAGGTTTTTAAACTACAGACTTATCCTAATGCCCTATGTAAATCTGTTTAGGATGGGTGTCATTGTAGTAAGCAGCCTGAGCTGAGATGGAACTCCCTGTCCCTATTTGTTGCACAAGAGTACTAAGCCTAGCTGTAATAGATACAGTGAGAACAGCCAGATAATGGGGTGGAAACCAGGGCATGAGCTGTTTCTGCTGAAAATTTAGTAACACAGCCCTATTCACTCTCTGGGAGGTGTGCACCAGGGACACAATAGGGCTGTGCAAAGAGAGCACCAGAACAGACTGATAAAGGCAAGGAACTCTCAGAAGGTTTGCTACAAGCAAGCCAATGAAAAGGAAAGCACTGCTCCCTAGCTCCCAGTCCTCCACCCTTATTTTTTGTTTCTCTACGAGTTCCTAACTGGCAACCTTTAACTGTGAGCATGAACACACTGACTTCTTTCACATTTGTTTACCTAAAAATACACACTGATGCATTTCTCTCATTACTCCAGCCCTCGAACTTTGCATTCTCACCCTGAAAAATAGAGACCAAAGAATAGCTGTTTTTTATTTCTTCTGATTCCAAAATAATATGTCAACATCCTAAAGTTAAAATTATATAATATTATACATCATGGGAACCAGCAGAGAGTAAAATGGTTATGTCACTGGGCTCCTTCATAGTCAATAGCACTTCAAATCCTGAATCCAGTGGCTTAAACTTAACACCAGGCGTGCATGTGTGCATGCCCTAAATCCCGAGAGAAGAATAGAGGAAAAAGGATTGTGGCATGGCCATTCCCTCCAGGGGCTGATTTTTTACTTTCTGTCTCTAAGTCTCTCTCTGTCTCTTTTTTTTTTTTTTTTTTTAGGGCGTGTGCGCTCGCCAGACAGAGAGAGAGAGACATAGAGACAGAAAGCGAGAAATCACCCCCCAGGGGGGATGGTCACACCGCAATCCCTTCTCCTCCATTCTCCTCTTGGGATCTTGGGCATGCACTCACACGCGCCCAGCGTGAGTTTTAAGCCACCAGGTCCGGGACGTGAACCGCGGTTGACTACGTGGGAGTCCAGCGACATAGCCATTACGCTAACTGCTGGTTCCTTCTCTGTCTCTTTCTGTCTCTCTGGCAAGTGCACACAACCTACAGCAAAAATCTTTCTAAAGAAAAATTTACACATATATCTATATATACATAATTTAAGATTCAGCAAAAGCTTTTGGAAATCAATAATGATAACAGTCTGTTGAATATTTCATCTATGTTTTTTAATGTTAAGAGTACAAATATATCATTTTTGACAAGTATCTAATTTTTGACAAAGTTATTATTTCAATTTATCTTACTTACATGGATCTGTTATAAGCTCTTTATTATATCCCATGCTTTTACACTAGACCCAACACTTTGTGCACTATGGTTTTCTAATATGTCTCTTACCTGGTAAGATACAACTTGAATCTTTCTTAAAACTCTTCCTTTTGAGGCTGGTCCATAATGGTTAAGGCATCTGGATCCCACATGGTCAAATATGGCAATTTAAGTTCCAGATTCAGGAGCTTGAGAAACACACCAGGCACATGTGCACGGGTGCCCAAAGTCTGGAGGGGATGGAGAAATGGAGTAGAAGAGATTGAAGTGTGGCCATCCTAATGGGGAATGGGGGTGCTTTCTCACTTTCTATCTCTCTATCTCTCCTCTCTCTCTCTCTCTCACTCATGTACATACCCTCTGGCAAAAACTGAAAAAGAAAACTCTTTCTTTTAGCAAAATTTTCACCTTCCATATACATTTTAGAGAAATTGCCAGAAACATTCTTCTCTTGGGGCCAGGTGGTGATACAGTATTTTGTGGGGCTGACCAACATGGAAAGATTCCATTTCCTATCAGAAGACCTTCCTGTATATATTGAGCACATGTGTGCCAATGATTAAGGCTGGCAGAGGCTGGGGATGTACCACAGTGTGAGGACCCACTTTCTTGTTCTCTCTTTCTTTCTGTGTCTCTCACTCATAGAGAAAAGAAATAAACTTTAAAACAAGAATTTTTACTAGAATTTTTACTAGAATTTTACTAGAATTTTCTTGAAATTGCATTGAATTTATCAATAGATTTAGGGAGAACAGACATCTTTAAAATGTTAATGTGTTCCTTACATCGACATGGTTTATCGCTAACATATAATCAGATCTTCATTTAAATACTTTAAAATAAATTCTATTTCATTTTATTTTTTATTTTATTTTGACGGGTCTTGCTATGTTGCCCAGGCTAACTTCAAACTCACAATTGTCCTGCCTCAGCCTCTGTAGCAGCTAAGATTACAGGAGTTTGTCACCACAGCCAGCCTTAACATGAATTTAAATTAGTATCCCAAAAGGTAGTATACATTTCTTATGATGCCAATTCTCAGATTTGAACTAATGATACAATAGTTTCTAATATTTTTAGATAGTATTGGCTGATATAAGAAAACTAATTCCCACTGAACTTATAACTAATTCTAAATTAATTTTATTTATTTATTTATTTATTTATTTATTTATTTATTTATTGCTCAGTGTGTACACTCACTAGAGAAAGACAGAGACAGAAAAAATGAGAAAACAACTCCCAGGGGGATGGTCACATCACAATCCCTTCCCCTCCACTCTCCTCTCTGTATTTTGAGCACTCTGTATTTTGAGCACACACAGGCATAAATGCCTGGCATGTTTTTCAAGCTGTTGGGTCTGAGATTCAAACTGCACTTTCAGTCATGTGGGATTCAGTAGTCTTAGCCACCACACTGCAGAGAGGACCCTGTTTATTCATTTTTAATGATTATATCATTTTTAAATAATGATAGCTTGACTTTTTCCCAGCCTTATTAAGATATTGAAAAGTAAAATAGCACAGATTTAAGGTACCCAAAGCATACAAAGAAATTATTTCCATTATCAAGTTAGTTACACATTGAGCATCTCACCTAGTTACCTCTGTGTGTGTGAATGTGTTTGTGTACGGTGAAAAGATTTAAGTTCTATTCTCTTAGCAAATTTCAAGTGTATGATAGAATACTGTAAATTATGGTCAGGTCATGATGCACATTAGATCCCAGTCTTTATTCATCTTATAACTGAAAAGTTACACACTGTAACAGTTTCCAACATGCTTCAGTTCCTGGCAACCACCATTCTACTCTCTGTTCCTATGAGTTTGACTTAGATTCTACATATAAGTGATATTATGAAGTAATTGTCTTTCTGTGTCTGCTTATTTAACTTAGCATAATGTCTTCCCAGATCATCTATCTTGTTATTAAGCAAGTTTTTCTTCTTTTATATGGCTGGGTAATATTTCACTTTGTGTGTGTGTTTACATGTCTGTGTATGAGTACACACAGGCATGTATATTTTTAACACATTTTCTTTATTCTTTCAACTGTCAACAGACTCTTAGACTGTTTCCATGTCTTGGCTATTGTGAATAATTCTGCAATTCACATGAAAGTGCTGATGTTGTTGTGAAGTGAGGATTTCATTTTCTTCAGTAATGTGCTCAGAATTGGGATAGCCGTATCATATCATTGCTCTAATCTTTGAGAAACCTCCATACTGTTTTCCATAATGGCTGTGCTAATCTTTTTTCCCACCAACAGTGCACAAGAGCCTTCCTTCCTTTTTTAAATTTATTTATTTTTATTAGTATTAATTATTATTATTTATACATTCAATCATTATACATCATTTAGTTTGTAAAGAGATTTTACTCAACATGATATACGCCACACGAGTTGAGACTACTATTCACGACATCACCAACAGGAAACAAACAATTTCTGTGTAACACAAATGTCTTACTTCTCCATATTTTCCCAAATTTCCCTTCTTGCACTCTTCCCCTCTCCCACTCTCCTTCCACTTTGTCCCCAGTCCAAAACTATTTTTAATGCTTTTATGTCCTCTAGTCTTTAGTCTCTACTGTAGAGTGTAGACAGTCGATAAGTGTTAAGTGGAGACATACCATGTCTCTGTTTCTTAGCCTGGCTTGCTTCACTCAGCAATAGATCTTCCATGTTCATCCACTTTCTATCAAATGCCAGGGTATTGTTTTTTATGACAGAATAGTATTCCATGGATATATGTACCACACTTTTTCAATCCATTCATCTATTAGTGGACATTTGGGTTACATCTATGTCTCAGCAATCGCAAATAATGCCTCCATCCTTATTTCTGATCTTTTTGTTAAGCCATCCTTACATGAGGCTCTTACTATATGAGATGATATCTCCTTGTGGCTTTGATTTCATTTCCCCGATGATCATTGATATTGAGTACATTTTCATGTACATGATGGCCATTTGTATATGTTCTTTAGAAAAAAATGTTTATTCAGGCCCTTTTTGATGTTTTTTCTTTTTATATTTTTTATGTTTTTAGTGTTATTTCTTTTTACTTTTTTTATGTTGTTTCTTTTTATATTTTTATATTTTTTTCTTTTTTTTTTTAACCAGAGGTCACATGTACTTGCCAGAGAGAGGGAAAGTGAGAAACTACTCCCCAGTTACTCCCCAGAGGGATGGTTACACCACAATCCCTTCTCCTCCATTCTCCTCTTGGGATTTTGGGCACACGTGCAGATGCCCCCCACAGTGTGATTTTCAGGACCCATGCATATGCCTCCCAGCATAATATTCAAGGCACCGAGTCTGGAACTCAGACTAAAGTCAGACATGTGGGAGTACAATGACATTACTGTGTCACTTACTGACCCTCTTTGGACTCATGTAAGAAGTTCTGGGTTTGCATCCTGAGACCTCCCTGTGCACACTAGGTGTGCATATACATGCCCCTGATCCAGGCTGGCTGAGGAAGTGGGTGGAACACAGTGTAAAGATTCTATTGGGGGTGCTTGTTTCCCTGTCTCTGTCTCTCTCTGTCTCAATCCCTTATAAAACAACAAGTAAACTTTCAAAAAAATTTAAAAGAACCTGCAAATGTTTAGATACATTAGATACATAAGAATGTAAGTTACATGAATGAGACAAATAAACTTTGGTTAGGTACTATGAAGTCCAGCATATTCCTGATACTAGAGGGACAGAAAATAGAGAATATATCCCAACTATCTAAGCATTAATTTATTTCTATAATTACCAATCCTGAAATATAAGGAGAGGAAATAGTAATAGGTGTCCTACAAAGAATTCCTTCTGTGTATTCAGAACCCCCTCTGAAGCAACTTGTGAAATCCCTGCTTTAACTCTTTGGTTCGAAATGCATAAACGATAGGGTTCAAGGCAGGGGGGATAAGATGATGAAGGACATTCAGAAGGATTAGGATGTCCATGGGGACCCTCTTTCGGGACACATTTGTCAACACCACAACCAGCAGGATGGTGCTAAAGAAGAGGATGAGGATGAAGTGGGAGCCACAAGTGCTCAGGGCCTTCACTGCAGCTCCCTCAGCCTTGAACCTGAGCACAGCTCTTAGAATGAAGGTGTACGAAAGGAAGATGAGGATGAAATCTGAGCCCAGCAGGGTCCAGCCAGCCACAAATTGATAGATTCTGTTAAGGGTAAAATTATCACAGGAGAGCCTGGACACTGACAGATTGGCACAGATGCAGTTCTCAATGACATTCTTCCCACAGTATCGGAGCCGGGCAGAGAGAATGGGAACAGGTGAAAGCAACAAAGCATTCCGAACCACAATGAAGACACTAGCTTTGACCACAAACTGGTCAGTGATGATGGAGGGGTACCGCAGTGGGTGGCAGATGGCCACGTAGCGGTCATAGGCCATGACCATAAAAGTGCAGGACTCCATAGCAAGAAAACTGTTCATGATGAACATCTGGAGGAAGCAAGCAGAGAAGCTGATGGACCTGAGGCCGAACCAGAAGATGGCCAGGACCTTGGGGATGACGGTGAGGCAGAGCACAATGTCCAGCTCCCTGTGCACACTAGGTGTGCATATACATGCCCCTGATCCAGGCTGGCTGAGGAAGTGGGTGGAACACAGTGTAAAGATTCTATTGGGGGTGCTTGTTTCCCTGTCTCTGTCTCTCTCTGTCTCAATCCCTTATAAAACAACAAGTAAACTTTCAAAAAAATTTAAAAGAACCTGCAAATGTTTAGATACATTAGATACATAAGAATGTAAGTTACATGAATGAGACAAATAAACTTTGGTTAGGTACTATGAAGTCCAGCATATTCCTGATACTAGAGGGACAGAAAATAGAGAATATATCCCAACTATCTAAGCATTAATTTATTTCTATAATTACCAATCCTGAAATATAAGGAGAGGAAATAGTAATAGGTGTCCTACAAAGAATTCCTTCTGTGTATTCAGAACCCCCTCTGAAGCAACTTGTGAAATCCCTGCTTTAACTCTTTGGTTCGAAATGCATAAACGATAGGGTTCAAGGCAGGGGGGATAAGATGATGAAGGACATTCAGAAGGATTAGGATGTCCATGGGGACCCTCTTTCGGGACACATTTGTCAACACCACAACCAGCAGGATGGTGCTAAAGAAGAGGATGAGGATGAAGTGGGAGCCACAAGTGCTCAGGGCCTTCACTGCAGCTCCCTCAGCCTTGAACCTGAGCACAGCTCTTAGAATGAAGGTGTACGAAAGGAAGATGAGGATGAAATCTGAGCCCAGCAGGGTCCAGCCAGCCACAAATTGATAGATTCTGTTAAGGGTAAAATTATCACAGGAGAGTCTGGACACTGACAGGTTGGCACAGATGCAGTTCTCAATGACATTCTTCCCACAGTATCGGAGCCGGGCAGAGAGAATGGGAACAGGTGAAAGCAACAAAGCATTCCGAACCACAATGAAGACACTAGCTTTGACCACAAACTGGTCAGTGATGATGGAGGGGTACCGCAGTGGGTGGCAGATGGCCACGTAGCGGTCATAGGCCATGACCATAAAAGTGCAGGACTCCATAGCAAGAAAACTGTTCATGATGAACATCTGGAGGAAGCAAGCAGAGAAGCTGATGGACCTGAGGCCGAACCAGAAGATGGCTAGGACCTTGGGGATGACGGTGAGGCAGAGCACAATGTCCAGCAGGGAGAGGAGGCTGAGCAGGTAGTACATGGGCTCGTGCAGAGCAGTCTCTAGCTGGATGGTGATCAGAAGGGTGGCGTTGGCCCCAATGGCGAGGAGAAAGAGGAGGCTGAGGGGCAGAGACAGCCAGTGCTGCCAGCCCTGGAAGTTAGGAAAGCAGATGAGGAAGAATTCAGAGACTGGGGCAGTGGAGTCATTACTGGGTTGGGTCATGAGATAAATTCCAAACTGAGCAGATTTCACCTGGGTCTGTGTATGATAAGAATTATTTCAATAGAAAGCATAACCATCAAAATATTTGCTAATACTCCAATACAGATAATTGATAAGCTATAAAAGATCAATCCTGAATGAAAGCAAAGTTCAATAAATGTTATTAATATGAACAGGGAAAGGCTTAGCAAATTATTTTAGAAGTTAATTTGAATAAATAATAAGACTAGCTTAAAAACAAAGAAGAAATATAACTAGACATTTTGCCTCATTAAAACAGTTTCAAGCCACAAAAAAAAAGTGTTTCCAAGCAATACTGACAAAGCAAAGACTATTGAAATATCTGATAGGCAAAAAATACTCACTAGTTTACAGAGTAATCTACAATTAACAAATGTTTCATAATATCTAAGTAGTTGTAAGGTATTTTCAGTAAGTTGACATAATTATTAACGGTTAAAAATTTTTTTCCTCACTAATCACACACCAAAGTAAATTTGAGCTGGAAGAAATTGATATGTTCCAAATCCTGTTATAAACTAGAGGAAAATAAAAGAAGAGAGGTTGAGAACTCTAAAATTGCATTCTCTCTTCTAGCTTACATGACTAAGAATTTCACAAGGCAGACAGTAGGTTTGAATAGATTTGGTGCATGTCATGAAGGCAGAAATTATGAACCCAGTCTTAATCTGTTATAAGCTATGAAAACATATATGACCTGAAGTGTTGGAGCTGCTTACTCTCTTGTAGCACAAAGTTGAAGATAAAAAATGAGAAATTAGCACACAGCATGTAGTTCAAAATGTGTGACTTAATAAGTTTACCTAAAGAGAATATATATAGTAAAAGAAGAATATATAGAGTAAAATAAGTTTGACAGGGGGCAATGCATAGCGTAGTGGTTAAGATGTTGGACTACCACATGGTCAACTGTGGTTCAAGTCTTGGACAAGGAGGCTTGCTTTCTCACTCTCTCTCTCTCTCTCTCTCATCAGCACATATGCACTGTAGCAAATTAAAAAATAATAATGACAATAAGTAAAATTAAATAATTTTTTAAAGGCATAACAATGGAACACTAAGAAACACCAGCCTTCAACATACAACCAGAAGAGGTAAAGAGATCGTCAAGGAGGTAAAGAGATTAAAAGGGATGACCAGAGACATAATTGAAAATCAAATGGAGTGACCAGATGTATCCACAAGGTGAATTTTGATAATATGAAGAAAAAAGTTATCCATTGAATTTGGCAACTGCAAAAGATGGTGATCCTAGTAAAAAACAGGATCTGGGAAGAGAAATAGAATGCGGAACAGAAGTCATCAGGACTTGAATAATGCAGATAGGAAGGACTGATCAGCATGTCAGACATCTTCACTTCAGCAAACAATATGTGCAGGGAAAGCCAAAGGTGGAGATAGCAATGCATTTTAAAGTAGGGGTATTGGTATTGCTTGTTTGTTTTCATTTTCTAGAGGGTGTGTGCATTCATTGGAGAGAAATAGAAGGAAAGTAAGAAAGCAGCCCCCATCAGATATGGTCATGCTTCAATCCCTTCTCTATTTCTTCTTTCAGGATTTTAGACATGCACACCCATACAACCATCATGTTTCTCAAGCCACCAAGTCTGAGATTCAAATCACATAGTTGGCCATGTAGGATCCAGGCACCTTAACCACCATGCCACCAACTGGCTCTGTTTTTGTTTCTTTGTTCATTTTGTTTGTTTTGTTTTGATTTGCTTTTTAATGAAAGAAATTTAAATATGTTTAAGCTAAGCAGCAAAAGATGGTAGGGAAAAAAATATCGAAGACAAAGAGAAATGGGAGATGATTAAAAGAACTTGTTCTTGAGGAAACAATTACCATTTCTATACACTGCAATGCAAACACACTCCTATCTGACTTTCTCTCCTTCCTTTCTCCAACTCACTATAAAACCTCTGAAGTTCATAGAATTTACTTTCCTTTTTATCCTATAGTGTGTTTATCACATCTGATGCTCAATAAAGCCTTAATGAATCCTTGAGATTATATTTAAGAATTTTCAGTTTTAGTTTAGTTTAAAGATTAAAAAAACAAGAAGAAAAAAATGGGACCAACAGATGGCATAATGGCTACGTTGCTGGACTCCCATGTAGTTGACCACAGTTCAAGACCAAGACCCAGTGGCTTAAACTCATGCCGGAGACATGTGCGTGCATGCCCAAGATCCCAAGAGGAGAATGGAGGAAAAGGGATTGCAATGTGGCCATACCTTCTGGGGGCAGGGGCGGAGGTGATTTTTCACTTTCTGTCTTTCTGGTGAGCACATACACACCCTATAGAAAAACCTCTCTAAAAAAGTAATAAATAAAAGAAGAAGAAGAAAGGCAGAAAAACATTAATCACAAGGCTAAGGAAATCCACAGGAGAATTGAGGGGAGCCAGGGGACAAATCTAAAAATATAAAGAGGAACTGAGGAACCAATGGACCTGAAGTAGGGATAATGGTGCCACAACATTCTCATTGGAGTTTGTGAGATTAATTCATTCCATTTAAGGGTTGTGTGGCCCTAAAAGCCTGATGGTTGGTGAAATGGAAAAGTCCTGATTCCTTTCTCTGCCTTATAAGTTTTGCTGTCATACATTTTCCATCACCAAACAACCTGGTGATTCTTCCTTTGTGAAAGAGAAATAGCTTAGATATCTTACAATATTCTGTTCCAGAAAATAATCCATTGCTCTGCATTACTCTTATTTCACACCCTCTACTTACTCTCTTTTACCTCTCTTATTCTGCTATCTCTGAAAGACCCCTTCTTTGATTTGTTCTTTTTATTCTCTGCTAATGTGTGGTCCCCATCTGTGATCATGTTTATAATTCCGTCTTTTTTTTTTGGAGAGGTTTTTGCTATAGGGTGTGTGTGTGTTCACCAGAAAGACAGAGAGAGACAGAGAGACAGAAAGCAAGAAATCACCCCCTAGGGAGGATGGCCACGCCGCAATCCCTTCTCCTCCATTCTCCTCTCAGGATCTTGGGCACGCATGCACATGCGTCCGGTATGAGTTTAAGCCACCAGGTCCGGGACTCGAACTGCGGTCAACTACATGGGAGTTCAGCAACATAGCCATTATGCTAACTGTTGGTCCCTATAATTCCCAGTCTTGAAGCCCTCTTGTCCCTGCCCTCATCCTTCCTTACCTTGTGGAGAACCATTCTAATTTGGCTCATCTTTCTGCTACCTAGATTTCACTAAGAAGGGTGTCCTTAATATAGAAGATGAGAAAAGAGGGGTTAAAAAGGAATCAGGGTAAAGAAAACGTGATTAGAAACCTGGATGAGTTGTCAGGTGAAAGGATAGAAAGAAAAATTAGTTGAATGGTATAGTCATTTAATAAGAACTATTAGAAACACATGAAGCCATTATATGAACATAAAAAGTAATAGTGATCAGAGAAAAAGTGATGGACTCTGTTCTATTTTGTTCTGGTCTGACCTCGCTTAGCATATAGTGTTCTGTTCAGTGTTCCTTGATTTAAGGAACCTTTTTTTTAACTATTAAAACTTTTTTAAGACCACCTTTAAAAACTCAACCAAAAAAAAGAGATATCCAGAAGTAGACAGTGACATAGAAGTAAAAAGCATGACCTACGACCCACATGGAAAGGTTCTGTGTTCATGCTCAGAAACCTCCCTGAGTCTGCCAGGTGTTCATGTGCCCATGATCCTGGGCTGGCTGGGACTGGAGGTGTTTAGCAGTATCAAGACCCTGTTGTTGTGTTGGGAGTGCAATTTTTCTCTTGTTCTCTCAGTCATGGAGGAAAAAAATTAATTAATTAATTAATTAACTTTTTAAAAATAGTGTCCATGGGACCAGCAGTTAGTGTAATGGATATGTCGCTGGACTCCCACGTAGTCGACCACGGTTCACATCCTGGACCTGGTGGCTTAAAACTCAATCCGGGCGCATGTGCATGTGTGCTCAAGATCCCAAGAGGAGAATGGAGGAGAAGGGATTGCGGCGTGACCATCCCCCCCCAGGGGGTGATTTCTCACTTTCTATCTCTATGTCTCTCTCTGTCTGTCTGGAGAGCACACGCACCCTATAGTGAAAACGTCTCCAAAAAAATTATAAATAAATAAAACTAGTGTCCACATTATAATGTTAAAAACTTATAAGGAATGTTTCAGGAAAGTGTAACTATTTTAACTAAGTAATAACTTTTGACTATATAAGTGGCCTTCAATGGAAAGACAACAAAAAGGACTATAAGGATAAAATCATAGAGAAGTCTATTTCTGTTGGATGTAAATTGTAAATTCTGTCTAATAATCAGAGTAGACTTTCTCTCTTGTTAGCACTAGCAATGTTAGGAGGAAGCATTAACATCCCAGAATCATCCTGTCCATCTCTGGAATCGCGACTACTCTTCTGGGCAGACTTGCATGAAGTTGTCAGCCACAGAACACCTGGGATCCCTTATTTCCAGTGGTATGAAGTTACTGAGACTGTACAATAGTCTCTTCAGGGAGAAACCCAGGATTTCTGAACGTTCATGCAAAGTACCATGCTCACAGTCTTCTCGCTCATTTTTCATGGAAGCCAGTATAGGAATAAAGAGAAAGTTTCCTATTCTGAGTGTACTGGTAACCCAGATGCTACTGGACCAGTGTAGCTGATCCCCTCCCTTAGCCCTGGAACTCACAGAGGATGCAACAGATTAGATCCTGCTTGAGAGATCAGCAGCTTTTGCATTTGATAATCAGAGCTGGATCTGCTTCCTTGGCTCTGCTGAAAAAATCTAGAGGGTTTTATGGTCTGCAGTCAATTGCTCACATGATCACACCTCCATCTCCAAGCCAACTGGGAGGAGTAGCAGTTTGGGACATTGAGACCCAGCAACTGACAAACTGGATCTCATGGGGACACTCATTTTACCTCATGTCAAAGTGCTATGGGTTGCCAATAATTGAGATGTGGGGTTCAGGATTTGAAATTGAGTTGAAATTCAAATATGTATCAATTTGTTTAATTACATAGGTCACTCAAAGGATATACAAACACAGTAAATGGGTATAAATACCAGATATAGTGTGTGTGGGAGTAGGGCCTGAGGAAGGACATTTAGAAGAAAAATATGGAGGCAAAGCATTAACGGAACAAAGAAATGTAGTATTATCTGTTGAAGATATTTTATAGTTTGATCAACTGGACTAAGGAGAAATGTTCACATATTGAAATATTCACTTTGTAAGCTAAATAATGTGATTGAATGTATAAAAGAAAATAAAATAAACAAACAAAAAACAAATAACTACGTAGGTCTCTATTTTTTTTTTAAATAGATTTTTGCGGGAACCAGCAGTTAGCGTAATGGCTATGTCACTGGACTCCCACATAGTCGACGCGGTTCGTGTCCCGGACCCAGTGGCTTAAAACTCACGCCGGGCCCATGTGCGTGCGTGCCCAAGATCCTGAGAGGAGAATGGAG
>NW_006199376.1:589412-593046 GCF_000334495.1 Tupaia belangeri chinensis
AAGACAGAGAGAGACAGAGAGATAAAAAGCGAGAAATCACCCCCCCCCAGAGGGAATGGCCATACCACAATCCCTTCTCCTCCAGTCTCCTCTTTGGATTTTGGGCACACAAGTGCATGCACCCAGCATGAGTTTTAAGCCACCAGGTCCAGGACTCAAACTACAGACAACTACGTGGGAGTGCAGCAACATAACCATTACATCAACTGCTGGTCCCAAGATCACTCTCTTAAAGATTCCTTTATCATACTTTTGATATCATGAAAAGTTATATTAATATATTTCCTTTTATTGAGCCTTTCCAGTGTTTCTTAACAAAGCTATCTGATTTCCTAATTTTTACAGTTTCCTGAATTTCATGCTATTTGACACCTACATGAATTCCAGTAGCCAATTTACTGTATGTAAATCTCAGTTGTTCAATAAATATTTATTTATTATTGGCAACTATATGTACAGCACTAGATTAGTCACAAGGATAAGAAGGTGAATTAAATAGTTATGGCCCCTACCCTCATTACAATTCCATTTTAGTATTATATTACATTACAGTATCAGTAGTTTTCCATTGTCCTTAGACTAAAACCAGCTTTCTTTAAATGATGACTCAAAACTATATCTAATCTGGATTGCAAGTTACATGAGGATTAAATTCTTGAAAATGTTGTTCTCCATTAACTTTATGTCTAGCACAGTGTGTAGAATATAGTAGAATCAATGCATTTTTATCTATTTTTTTTTATTTCTATGGCATATAATATTAGAACTATGTAGTATTATGAGTATGACTAATAACATACTAATATATAGCAGATATTTAAGAATTTCATACAGTTTTGGAATACTCATTGACACAACTTCTTTTTTTTTTTTTTTTTTTTTTAGGGTGTTTTTCTTTTGGGGGGTGGATGCCTAAAAAAAAAAGAAACAGAGAGACAGAAAGCGAGAAATCACCCCCCAGGGGGGATGGCCACGCTGCAACCCCTTCTCCTCCGTTCTCCTCTCAGGATCCTGGGCAGGCATGCACACGTGCCCGGCGTGAGTTTCAAGCCATAGGTCTGGGACGCGAACCACGGTCAATTACATGGGAGTCCAGTGACATGGCCATTACACTAACTGCTGGTCCCCCACAATTTTTTATACACAGAGAGCGAAACACCATTTTACATTTGACAATGCTTCCCACATAATTTTAACATGTCAGAAAGTCTAATTTTTTTAGATATCAAAGGGCCCTGTTAAGAATTTCCAAAAATTATCCCTGTGGGGGAGTAGGCTGCTAAGAGAGAGATGCTAGAATAGGGAAGTAGGAAGATGAAAATTTTGCCATCTACACACGTCAGTGTTGTAGATGCACAAACTGGGTCTCACTGGCTACCCTGAGCCTGTTTTACAAATCTTGTTCATCTCTGACTGTGCAAAACATTGGATCAATTATGTGAGTTCATATAGAAACTATTTTTGTTATTGTCCCTTTTGGCAAACTGTAAGAACTAGCAACACTGGGTCTATGGTTCTCTATGACAAACCCTAGCTGGAGTCAGGGTTCTGTGTAGAAGCTTTCTACACACCCCACTTTGGACCTGCCCACTTCACTGATTTATTCACTAATTTACATACTTACCTAGCCCTGGGGCATTCTCTTTTGGCTCCTGAACTATGAATTTTTATCTTGTTTCCTGTTGCCGATGCTGCCCAATAGGCTTCTTTTTGAGACTCTCAGTAATCTGCTTTTAAACTTTTAGGTCACATACCCACTGTCTGAAGTTCTTCCTGGTTGATATATTGCTCACTTCTTAGCTGTTGCTTCCTCTATTTATCTCTTTACTTGAAATATCATTTTCATCTCCATATTTCCAGATGCTTTAATATTCAAGGGCCACTTTCTTCATGGATCCTATATTATCCCATTCTTCCCCTGTCTTTAAAATCCCTTTGTATTACGGTTGTGCCTCTCAAGGTACTCATCATTTTAAAAGTTGTATTATAGGGGTGGGCAGGTGCTGTGGTGGTTGAGGCACTTGACTCCCATATGGTTGACTGCAGTTTGAGTCCCAGACCTGGCGGCTTGCTTTCTCACATGCCCTTTCTCTCTCTGGAGAAATTTTAAAAATATAATAATAATGACAACAAATAAAAATAATCAATCATTCTAAAATAAAAGTATTATTATAAATATTTTTAAAAAGAATTTCCAAAATATTAGTCCAAAGTAAAACATTTTAAATTGGAATTGAAATTTGACTTGGGAAGTCTGTCAAATAAATATTAAAGGTTTACAGCACTTGATTAAAACAACATCAGGTCACTGTGACTACTTGTCATGACAACAAATAAAATTAATCAATCATTCTAAAATAAAAGTATTATTATAAATATTTTTAAAAAGAATTTCCAAAATATTAGTCCAAAGTAAAACATTTTAAATTGGAATTGAAATTTGACTTGGGAAGTCTGTCAAATAAATATTAAAGGTTTACAGCACTTGATTAAAACAACATCAGGTCACTGTGACTACTTGTCATTTATTTATTCAAAGTGACAATTAAAAAAATTTTAAAGCATAAGATGTAAAAAAAATCTTTACTGTTTAATAGAGTAGAATTAGACATTTTAATTACAGTAGTTAAATAACCTGAGACAGCAGAAGGCACAGAGAATTTTTTTCTTTTTTTATATTTAAGAAGTTTAAAAAAAATTTACTGATTTTTGTTAGTATTCTATAAAAATAAAAACAAATTTTGTCTCACTTAGTATTTAATATATTTAGTCAATTCTATAGTTTTACCTCTTAAGATTTTGTACTATTTTAACTTTTACATTTATTTAGTTTTATTTATAATATACCTTATTTATTTATTTGCTCTTAAATAATTTTAAATACTACTCTTGAACAAAAACACACCCTCACATTTTTTTTATTTTCTGTTTACCAAAAACATTTTAATTTTTTCTGTATATTTTGGACACATAATTTTTAAACTAATTATTAGTTTTGGTTGCCATTATCTTGGGATTTTAACATTCATTTCATAATATTTAGAAATATTTTCTTACAGCACAGTTGTTAATGGATTTAATTATAGTTAGCTTTTTTTTAGTTTCTCAGATACTATGAGATGACTTTATTTTTTTATTCACTTATCTTTTTTTATTTCATGTTCTTTTATATATTCAATCATGTTAAATAACTTAATAGCTTACAAAGTGAATATTCCAATGTGTGTACATTTCTCCCTAGTCCAGTTGATAATACTATAAAATTATCTTCATCAGATAATACCACATTTCTTTGTCCCATTAATGCTTTGTCTTTCTATTTTTCTTCTAAATGTCCTTCTTCAGACTCTACTCTTTCACCCACACTATACCTAGTATTCACAACCATTTACTGTGTTTCTATATCCTTTAGTTTCTCAGTTGCAGTCATAGAGTGCAGACACTATATATTACGTGGGGACGAAAAATGTCTCTCCTTCATAGCCTGGCTTGCTTCACTCAGCAGTAAATCTTCCATATTCCTCCACTTTCTGTCAAAAGCCAGGTTTGTTTTTTGTTTGTTTGTTTGTTTTTTGGCTGAATAGTATTCCATAGAGTATATGTGCCACAGTTTTCCAATCCATTCATCTGTTTG
>NW_006199376.1:593682-603390 GCF_000334495.1 Tupaia belangeri chinensis
AAAAAAGAAAAGGGGGAAAAAAATTTAAAAAAAAAAAAAAAAGGAAGATGGAAAGGAAAGGATACGTTCTTTCTTGAACTTGACTCTAGGTGAATAGGGGTGGGAAGGAGGAAGAAAGAAAGGAAATAATGGAAGGAAGGAGCAGAAAGGAAATGCAAGGCAAGGGAAAGGAATGAAGAGAGGAGAAGGGAAGGGACTGAATATTATCCTCTGAAAATTCCAAATCGCAAATCAGCACTTACGACATTTGGTGGCTAGAATGCATTCAACTTGTCCTTAAATCTCTCAAGTGAATTTTCATTTTTATTGGCTTAAAGTTGTTTGTAACATTTCTTTTGTTGTCCTTGTAATATCTTCTGATATTATGATCTGTAGAAGTAACTCCTTTTTTTTTTCTTTTTTTCTTTTTTTTTTTAGGAGAGGTTTTTGCTATAGGCCACGTGCGCTACACCCAGCGTGAGTTTAACCCACCAGGTCCAGGACTCAAACCATGGATGACTACGTGGGAGTCCTGCAACATAGCTATTATGCTAACTGCTACCCCCACACACACACTTTTTTTTTTTTAGAAAGAAATTTTTGCTATAGGGCATATGTGTTTGACAAAGAAAAAGACAGAGAGAGATTGAAAGTGAGAACTCACCCACCAGGGAGGGTGGCCATGCTGCAAGCCCCTCTCCTCCATTCTCCTCTTGAGATTTTGGGCAAGGACACTCACACGTGCCCAGTATCAGTTTTAAGCCACTGCGTCGTGTCCCGACCTGGGGAACAGTCAAACAGGTTTCCTGAGGGAAGGAGTGAGAGACGGTACGAACGACGCAGTGTTACAACACAGAGACGATACAGCATTACAACTCTTCAGGGTCATCCATTTATTGTGGGAAGAGAGGACACAGTGTCACAGCTCTTCAGGGTCTTCTGGAGACAACGTGGTGTCACTACTCTTCAGGTTCATCCAGGTTGTCTGGAGATGATGCGGTGTTACTACTCTTCAGGCTCTTCAGGTCATCTGGCTATTGTGGGCCAGGGATCATGGTTATATACATGTTGGTGGGCCGTGATTGGTTGTAAAAGGTGAGTTATGATTAGTTGCTTTGTGGACCAATCATGAGGTGCTGGATATGCAAATCTGAAGGATTCTAGTGGCCAATCAGAGTATGGTTTTGAAGGTGAGGTTTTGAAGGGAAGCCAATCATGGCTTTTGCCATTGTGTAATGGTTTGCTTTCTGAGAAACTGGCGATATTCACTGGTTCACAGTCTCCCACAGCATCGAGGACTTGAACCATGGCCAACTGCATGGGAATCCAGCAACGTAATCATTATGGCATCTGGTGGTCCCTGTCTTATTTCTTAAAATTTATTTCCTCCATGAGACAGAGAGACAAAGAAAGAGAGCATCCCCATTGGGGTTTTGACACAGCCAGCCTCCTTCAATCTCAGTCAATCCTGCATCATGACCATGTGTATGCCAAGCCTACTTGAGCACTTTCTGGACATGAACCCAGAACTTCCCTATGCAGATCAGCCTTACAGAGCATCACCGTCCATCCCCTAGGAAAGACTATCTTGATTGACCTGTTCCACACTGGACATTCCCAGTGCTCATGCTGTGGAAGTTTTCAGAATCTAAATGGACTTATTTGTGTCAGCTTTTGCTAACACTCTGAAAAAAACAGAGCTAGGAAGGTCATGAAGAAAGTGTTTTCTTCTGTTAGCATGCCTGTTATTACAGAATGGTTGTCAAAAGAACTCTTCCAAAATCACAACCTATCACCAAGACCACGGCAACTTGATACAAGAGCCACTTTGTTGAGAGCATCTGCTTATTTTCTATTTCATTTATTTCTGCTTGAATCTTTATTTTTTCTTTTCTCCTGGCATTGTTTTAATTTGTTTGTCGAGTTTTAATTTGTTTGTTGAGGCATGAAGTTAGCTTTTGCCACCTTTCCATCTCTTTCTTATGCACACTAATTGCTATGAACTTCCCTCTTATGACTGCTTTTTGCAGTGTCCCATAGATTATGGAAACTCATGCACTCATTATCATTTATTTCCTTGAATATTTTGATTTCGGTCTTAATTTTTTCAGTAGTCACGAAGCCCTTCAGAAGTAGTTTATTTAGTTTCCATGCATTTGTGTATTTTTGAGTTTTTTTTCCTGAAATTAATATAAAATTAAATTCCAACATAGTCAGGAAAGATGCTGGATATAGTTTTCTACACCTTTGGATCTATAAAGGGTGGATCATTGACCTATCATGTGGTCAATCTTTGATAAGATACCATGTAGGACTGAAAAAAATATATATTTTGTGGTTTTGGGGTGGAAAGTTCTATAGATATCTGTCAAATTTATCTGATTTGTGGTATCATTTAACTCCTGTATCTCTGCTTATTTTTTGTCTCATTGATCTGTCTAAAGGAGGTAATAGGTATTGAGATCTCCAACAATTAGTGTGTCACAGTCTCTCCTTTTAGATCTAGCAGTCTTTCCTTTACATATTTGGATGCTCCTGAATTGTGTGCATAGATATTTATAAGTATATCTTCTTGATGAATTAGACCTTTTACTGCTATATAATGCCTTTCTTTGTCTCTTCTTACATTTTTTGTCTTAAAGCTCATTTTGTTTGAAATCAGTATAACTACTCTCACTCTTTTTTGGTTTCCATTTGCATGAAATACCTTTTTCCAGCCCTTCACTTTTAATCTATGTATGTCTTTATCCATGAGATAAGTTTCTTGTAGGCAGCAGATGGAGGGTTTCTGATTTTTTAATCCATTAAGTCAGTCTGTGTCTCTTGATAAGAGAATTTAATCCATTAACATTCAACATTATTATCAATATTTCCAGACTTGTTCCTAGCATTAAGCTATTCCTAACATTCTTGGTTGTTGTTTCTTGTTGTTATTGTTGTTGTTCTCTTATTTGTATCTGTCTGTCTTTAGTTTTCTTAATATAGCACTCCTTTCAGGATTTCTTGAAAAGCTGGTCTGGAGTTGGTAAATTCCTTCAGATTTTGTGTATCCCAGAATATTTTTGTCTTTTTTTCCCCCCATATGAAGGATAATCTTGCCAGGTATATTATTCTTCATTGAAATTGTTCTTTAACACTTTGAATATATTTCCCCATTCTTTCCTTGCTTGCATCATTGTTTTTAAATTTGCCACAGGGCACATGCACTCACTAGGAAAGACAGAAAGAGAGAGAAAGAGACCATGAGAAAGCAAGTCATCAGGTCTAGGGCTAAAACCACAGTTGGCCATGTGGGAGACCAGTGACTTGACTACGATAACACCTGCTGGTCCTGCATTTTCCTATTTAATCCATGGGTTACTTAATGTGTTAGTTTGTTTCCAACTGTTTAGAGTTTTTTATGCTAACTTATTATTATTGCTTTCCAATCTAATTATGTGTTGGTAAGAGAATATATTCAGTACTATATTCTTTTAAAACTTATTAAGATGTATTTTATGATCCAGCACTAAAAGTAAATAAATAAATAAAATTGTCCTGCTCATTCCTATGACTTCTCAACACGCACGTAACATTATCAACAGGGCCTAAGTTCCTTCACACAAAAGATAAGAAACCAACATATGCCTATTAAGGAAGAACCTTATTTCCCACACTTATATTTTCAGAGAAAAAAAAAAAAGCTTTCCTTCCTCTCACTACAAGGAGGACATTATAGGAGCAAATACAGTTGTTCCTCAGTATGAGCCAGAGGGCTTGGTTCCAGGATCAAAATCCACAGATGCTAAAGTCCTTGTATGAAATGGCATAGTATTTGCAAATAACCTGTACATATCTCCCCTTCCTGTTTACTTTAAATCATCTTTTATAATCCTAATACAATACTATGTAAACAGCTGTACTATATTAGTCAAGCAATAATGATAAGGGGAAAGTAGGACAGCACATATTCAGTATGGAAGAAACAATCATAGACCTAAGTACATAGCACATGTCATCACAGTGTAATATTTTCCATCAGGGTGTGAATCCTGTGGATAGAGAGGACTGAACATACTTCTCTCGTCCCTTCTATCTTCCCTTTGCTTGCCATTCCATTTGGGAAGAAGGTTCACTGAGACAACTGGACAGTGATGGTTGGGAGCAGTAGATGCAAAGATGAAGTAACATGTTTCACAAGCAAAACACTGTCCCAACCTGTTTTGCTGCGTGCTAGTGGATCTGTAAGAACAGTAGTGGACACCCTTTTGCTTCGAATTGAAAACCATAAGCCCACCTGGATAAAAGCGCACGACCCCTCTGCTTTTCAGAGAGACCTGGAAGTCAGTCCTTCTCTTTTTTCCATGTTACATTCTGCTGTGGCTTAGCTTATGCCCTGCAGTCCTCCTTGCAGATGGGTGGGTGGTCATATTTAGAGTCTAATTTTTCAAGTCAAATCTCTTCCTCTCCACATATAAGAAAAGAGCAAAAAGAGGTCTGAACAGGGATCTGGACAGAAGAGAAAGAAGTTGAGGATCTCTTTGTCTTCTGGTCCTGCCTATATTTTTCCAGTCATTATTTACTAGGAAATCCAGTCTATAAAAGTTATTTGTTCCTGACTATTATTACTTTGAGCCTTCTTTAATTTCTCATGAGCATTCTCTTAACATAAATGGGATAAAATATAAGACAATCACGGCAGAGGTACTCATTGACACTGGTATCACAAATAATTATAATTATTATTAAAGAGGTTTGTTATGTTGACAAGTGTGACAGGCGCTTGATCTTGAGAAATACATGAAACATAAGACACCCACTTCTTTGGAACCTACGACCTAGCCTAGAACATATATAAAAACACAAATAGTATCACAAAATTAAATTAAACTTGTAATAATTTTGACTCAAGACATAGGACTGAAAGCATAATTTACTCCCACTCACTCCCAACGTTTCAATTAAATATCTTTAAAAAAATAATAAAAAAAAAAGAATTTAGTAACTGTACTACAATATGGAAAAGTATGCTAGGATTGAACCAGATAAACTGAGAGATTTCTGGAATTCATAAATCAGATTGAATTAGATTTGCTTTTATAAAACTAGAATAAAGAAACCTACAAATCAATGTAGCTATATGTGTATGAAGGGTAGGATTATTAGTTAAGGAAAGAGTAATTTGAGAAGTTAAATTTGTTGCAGAAACAAAAAATGTTCTCATTAAGAGCCCTGGGAAGTATTCCAAGCTGAAAATCAATAGAAACAAAAGTGAAAACAGTCCATTTGTGAATTAATGGGGTAATTATTCTATAATTGCCAGGGCAACTGGGTCAGTTTAGCGTTCTGTACACATAAAGTAACGAGGAACTTTCCACCTTATACAATGAAAGTGTTCAAATCCTATCACTTTAATGGGGCTAGATAAAATCAGAGGTAATTCCAGGGTAACTTTGGTTCTCTGCATTGGAAATTGAGAGAAAATATGGAGAAGCGGCTCCACAGATCAGCCTACTTTACTGTTTCATCTCTGCTCCCAGGTATAAAAGCTTCTCTGTTCCAGCCAAAGACATGGGAGCTCAGCTCACCTTTTTATTTTCCTCTTAACAGCCTGAGGAGAATTCTGCATGTTAGAGTAGCAAATCCCTGCACAATGACCTACAGAATCTAACAATTAGGACACAAAAGTGGTGACCTTTACAGTCCACACAACCTAACCATTTAATTCTCATCTAGAACATGTAAGAGTGAGAATCTACAGATAGTAGAGGAAAAACTATTGAGAATCAAGAAAAAGACAGACCTGTGGCCTAGTAGGTAAGGGAGCCAATCTCACAAAACCAACCATATGGTTTCAGTCTCAGTTCTGGTGGCTTGAAAGACATGCCAGCCTGTGTGCGTGCATGCCCCAAATCCCAACGGGATGGAGCAATGGAGAAGAATGGATTATGATGCGACAAAGACACATTGTAAGGTGCTTTCTCCTCTCACCTCCATTTTCTCTCTGTCTCTCTCAGACAAGCACACACATCTCCCAGCAAATAGAAGGAAGAAAGGGAGGAAGGAAAGAAAGGAAGAAACTTAAACAAGTAGAAAAACTAATTCTTTAGAAAAAAGAGTGAATGCACAAGAAAAAAATGTAATAATATGTAATATTTTATAAATGTCCTTTTCAATGATGTGATAGAAAAATAAAGGAAACTGAGTTACCATAAGAGACAAGAAGAAGTTAATCCAAAGGAGGAGCAATGTGAATAAATAATGCTAAGAGTAGACTACAGACACAATAGAAAATAAAATATATTTTAAAGGTAAATAACTTTCTGATAGTAAATTTGAGTTACCATAAAAGACAAGAAAAAGTTAATCCAAAGGAGGATCAGGCTAGCATTTGACTGAATGGCTGCACAGTGTGAATATTGAAACATTTTTATAATATTGATCAATGTTTAGCATAGGTAAAGAAGACAGAAAAAGGCACAGATAAGCAATGTGAATAAATAATGCTAAGAGTAGACTACAGACACAATAGAAAATAAAATATATTTTAAAGGTAAATAACTTTCTGATAGTAAATTTGAGTGAGACTAAAATTAAGACATTATTATACAACCAAAAAACACAAGTTTTTTAAAAAAGAATTATTTATTTTATTTTATTTACTATTGTTATTATTTTTTAATTTTGTGTGCTCTCACCAGAGAGCAAGAGAGAGTGAAAGTGAGAAAATAAGCCACCAGGTCTGGAACTTGAACTGTAGTCAGCCATATGGGAATCCAGCACCTCAATCACCATGCCACTTGCTGGCCCCCCAAACTCACAAACCTTTACAAAAGGAAACTTTCAAAGATATACATAAGGCAGGAGGATATATTGCTTTGTTGAAAAAAATCATAATGTATTTTTCTATGCAAAAGTGCATAGAAAAGACATGACTTTTCGGACAACCCAATATATCCTATTTGTACATCAGAAATTTAAAATGTGTACTTATTAGGCTACAGATTGTTTGGCCGCAACAAAGATTCCCCAAAATATAGTGACTTGATCCAGATACAAGTTTATTTGTGTCCCAGGTTTAAGGAAGTATTGGTGGCCCAGACAGCATCAGGAACGCATGCTCGTCCATATTGTGCTCTGCCATCTTCAACTCACATTTCCATCGTGGGAGCCAAGAAAGCTGCTTTAGTTTCCACCATCATATGTATATCCTAAATATCAGCAATTTGTGTAAATAGAAAAAAATAACAACTTTTCAGAAACCATGTACTAAAACCACACCGATGTGGGGACTTCCAATTCTTCCTATCCTCAAGTCCATCTGACACAAGGACTAGGGAAATGTTGGCATCAAAAGCAAGAGAAAAGATGCAGGAAATATTCATAAATTCAGCTATCTGAGTACATCCCTACAGGCTATGAAACCAAGTGCCTGTGGGTGTTCTTTTCCATAGGACTTGTGGGACTAAACAGTCTACTCGCTGTGGAATGGCCTCTGTGCTTATAACCTAGATCAGCCATGGGATCCTGGTTGTGTTTTTGGCAGAAGCCTCTGAAAAACAATGGAATGTGTTCAGATCTGTCCTTTTCGGGAGAACACCCTGAGCACTCGCTGGCGGATCTGCCTAGTCTTCACCCCATAGACAAGAGGATTAAGGGCAGGGGGCACAAGGAGGTAAAGTGTGGCCAAAAGGACATGGATATGATGAGGTACATGGTGGCCAAATCGGTGAGTGAGGAAGGAGAACATTCCAGGGACATAGAAGACCAGGATGACACAAACGTGAGATCCACATGTGCTAAAGGCCTTCCGTCGAGCTTCTCCACCTGGTACCTTCAGCACTTCCTGCAGAATGAGAGCATAGGAAATGCCAATGGCCAGGACGTCCAGCCCAACCACAAGCAAGGCTACTGCTAGCCCATAAGCCCGGTTCACTGTGGTTTCTGAACAGGCAAGTTTTACCACAGCCATGTGTTCACAGTAGGCATGGCCTATGACAGTCGCCTGGCAGAAGATAAGTCTCTGCAACAGGATAGGGAAAGGGAGGAGAAGAAGTAATCCCCGCACCAGCACCACCATCCCGATGCGCCCTATGACTCCTGGATGCAAAATGGTGGTATGATGGAGAGGCTGGCAAATGGCTACATAGCGATCCAGAGCCATGGCAACAAGTATACCTGACTCCATGGAGGAGAATGCATGGATGAAGAACATCTGGATTAGGCAGACAGTATACCCAATCTCATGGGCATGAACCAGAAGCACTGCAATGGCCTTGGGTGCAGTGGAGGAAGCCAGGATCAGGTCAATGGCAGCTAGCATAGCCAAGAAGAGGTACATAGGTTGGTGCAAGGATGAGTCAGTCCAGATAATGAGGAGAATGGTAACATTGCCCACTAGAGCAAGGAAGTAAAGGACACCCAGGGGCAATGCTATCCAGTGCTGGCTTCTTTCTAAACCTGGAATACCTATCAAGAAAAAAGGCTGAGGCAGCCTCCAGCTAGAATTACTGAGGGCCATGATAAATGGCTTAGAGTTGAAAAGGGGGAAAGAAACCAAAGTTTTAGTTTCTCCTTACCCTAAGCAAAAATATTTAAAAATTTAAAAATAAAGCCATCTTTAGGGGCAGCAGGTGGCATAGCTCCATTTCTGATATGTTATCACTTTGTCCAGATCTGGCTACCATCTTCATGAGAATGGAGAGATTTAAACTGCAACACAAAGGACTGAAGTTAAATGCAAGGAAGAAAATCTACTTTCCTAGAAATAATTATTTTTATAAGACTTCCACTTGTCTGAATTAGGAAAGATCTAGTTTTCTTTAGAGATAAGAGTAAATATGCTGCTTTGGGAGAAATTCTTAAACTCTTACCATTCAATTGCTTATATTTTGAAACTGTACACTTGAAAGGATCCTCTTTACTAATTTCTTGACATTACCGAACAGTATAAAATCATTGTTATATTAGACTCCCTCACACCTGACAGTTCTCCCTTCTATACCTAGAGTCCCACTTTCTTCCCCATTCCATTATGCTGTTGATCCCAGGGTTCTATCCTCTCTTTTCCCCATTCTGTACATTATCTCCGAATTGATTCATCCATTTCTATGGTTTTATAAATTTACATACCTTCATTTCTTCCAAATCTGTTTCTAAGTTCAATATCTTTTTAGGACACAGAAAAATATTTTTCATGTATTTCTTGTTTCTCTATACTGTTTAATATACTCATTAATTCACCTAGCAGGGTTCTATCCTCTCTTTTCCCCATTCTGTACATTATCTCCGAATTGATTCATCCATTTCTATGGTTTTATAAATTTACATACCTTCATTTCTTCCAAATCTGTTTCTAAGTTCAATATCTTTTTAGGACACAGAAAAATATTTTTCATGTATTTCTTGTTTCTCTATACTGTTTAATATACTCATTAATTCACCTAGCCTTCCCAAAGGGGACACAGAAAAATATTTTTTCATGTATTTCTTGAATCTCTGTACTGTTTAATATACTCATTAATTCACCTAGCCTTCCCAAATCTGCTCTACCTACTTTTCCTCAATATCTTTGTGAATTACATTACTATTTACCTATCCAACTCCAACTCAGGCTAGCAAGTTGTAAACTATTCTTACTCTTATCTCTTACCCGTGTTACACATTTATCAATTCCTATTGACTTTTTTTTTTTTTTTAGGTTTTTGACATAGGGTATGTGGACTTGCCAAAGAGAGAGAGGAAAAGGGA
>NW_006199376.1:603475-606914 GCF_000334495.1 Tupaia belangeri chinensis
GGCCAGCCTGCAGTTGTGTCCAGACACCTCATCACCAGACTGCTTAACCCCTTTTATATTCTCTCCTTTTTTCTCAACCCCAGCGTCACTACTTTACTCACACTCCAAACTTCTCTCACCTAGTTTGCTTTTTTACATCTCTCTGTCCTTGCTATGAATCCCTTCCCAAATCACTTTCAAACCCAAAGTCAGAGAGTTTTTCCAAAATTGCAGATGTCATATGTCAGGTTAAAATTCTTCAGTGCATTTAATGCGTCAAGTAAAAAAACAGTTTTAAAACCAGCATGTAGACAGCAGCCCAGCCAACTTGGTCAGTAGAGCCTGAGACTTAAAGCTGTCATATGAGGTTTTCAAAGACTAAGTTCTCTGTATTACTTTTGTCTTGTAGGTAACATATTCCCACATATATGTATTGCTTTAATTATTCCAACATTCTTGGAATTACATGAGTACCCTATTCTATGTTGCATATGCTTTTTGTGTGCTTTCCCTTCCTTCTTTATCTGAATTCACTCTTCTCATCTTCAAACTTCAGAGACCTGCCCCTCAGAAGGACTCATTGACGGTGGCAAGTCAACATCAATTATGTCAAAAGCACTTTAGGTTATGATCCCTCTCTGTTTATTCATAACTTTCTGATTTATCTCTATTGTAGAAAACCTTTCAGCATCCTGATGGTTTCTTTTCTAAGAGTCAGGACAATGTCTCATTAAACTTCTTAATTACAAACTAGTATGATAGAAGCTTCAAAATATAGTGAAATAAATACAGATTTAGAAGGTCAATTCAGGTTTAAATTATTTTCATTTCATATTCTAGAATTAAACCTCGACATGTTCTTTAAACTTCTAGTTTTTGCTTTCCTCATCCATTGGTAGAATAAATAACATCAACCTTACAGATTTATTTAAGATGTTAGCTAAATGATGTATATAAAATTCTGATATATATGTTAGGTATAGATTATAGTTATCATTATTAACAACATTAATTATCGAAGATTGTTGAGTATGACAGACTCAGTCCTTTTTTCTTGTCTCCATGACTATGCTCCTCCTTTTTACTTATTTATTTATTTTTTATGTTTTTGCCATAATGCACTCACCAGTCCCAGTGAAAGACAGAAAGTGAGAAATCACTTTCCCAAACCCAATGATTTAAAAAACATTCTAGGTACATGTGTGTGCATGCCAAAAATCCAGACAGAATGGAGAAATGGAGGGGAAGGGATTGTGGCATAACTACACATAGTTCCTTCCTCTCTCTCTCTCTCTCTCTCTCTCTGTTTTCTCTGTCTGTCTCTCTCTGATAAGGGTACATGTTCTCTGACAATCAAAAACAAAAATAAAAATCTTGAATCTGGATATATTTTCATCTATATGTCTATCTTAAAAGACATATATAGTCTAAAATAACTATATTTTTCATGTTGTGAAGTATATGTATATGTAGAATTTTTTAAAAGTCAGGAATGACTCAGCTCTTGGGACCAGCAGATGGCAGAGCAGGAAGTGGCAATGATATGTGGCCAGGTGACCTCACATCTACCCAGTGTTGACCATCATCCCTACCTTATACGTCCTGGTGCTCTGTGACCCAAGATGGTGTAATGATTACATTGCTGGACTCTCACATAGCTGACTGTGGTTCGAATCCCAGATCCAGTGGCTTAAATCTCATGACAGGTGTGTATGTGTGCGTGCCCAAGATCCTAAGAGGAGAATGGAGGGGAAGGGACTGCAGTGTGGCCATCACCACTGGGGGGCAATTTCTCACTCTCTGTCTTTCTGGCGAGCACATGTGCCCTATAGTAAAAACCTCTCTCAAGAAAAAAAAGACTGTTAGGTCAACCAGGAGAATCTGAGTAAGGACCTCGTATTTGATAAAATTATTGCATCAGTGATACAATTCTTGAGTGATGAAGAAACTGTGGTTGTGTGTGTTTAAGGAGGCTGTCCTTGTTCTTAGGAGATAGCTGCTCAAATCTTAAGCAATAAACAGTATTTGCTACTCACTCCTTTAAAAAAAGAATTATTTTATTTAATTTTATTAGTTAATTTATTTTGGGGGGGAGAGAGGTTTTTGTTATAGGGCACATGTGCTCGCCAGAAAGACAGAGAGAGACAGAGAGACAGAAAGTGAGAAATCACCCCCCGGGGGGATGGCCACACTGCAATCCCTTCTCCTCTGTTTTTTAGGTTTTTGACATAGGGTATGTGGACTTGCCAGAGAGAGAGAGGAAAAGTGAGAAATCACCCCCTGGAGGAGATGACCACGCTGCAATCCATTCTCCTCCAGTCTCCTTTCAAGATTCTTAGCATGCCTGCACGTGTGCCTGCCATGATTTCGGAGCCACCACGCCTTGAGTTCGAACTACAGCCAAACTGCAGGTGGGTCCAGACACCTCATCACCACACTGCTTAACCCCTTTTATATTCTCTCCTTTTTCTCAACCCCAGCGTCACTACTTTACTCACACTCCAAACTTCTCTCACCTAGTTTGCTTTTTTACATCTCTCTGTCCTTGCTATGAATCCCTTCCCAAATCACTTTCAAACCCAAAGTCAGAGAGTTTTTCCAAAATTGCAGATGTCATATGTCAGGTTAAAATTCTTCAGTGCATTTAATGCGTCAAGTAAAAAAACAGTTTTAAAACCAGCATGTAGACAGCAGCCCAGCCAACTTGGTCAGTAGAGCCTGAGACTTAAAGCTGTCATATGAGGTTTTCAAAGACTAAGTTCTCTGTATTACTTTTGTCTTGTAGGTAGCATATTCCCACATATATGTATTGCTTTAATTATTCCAACATTCTTGGAATTACATGAGTACCCTATTCTATGTTGCATATGCTTTTTGTGTGCTTTCCCTTCCTTCTTTATCTGAATTCACTCTTCTCATCTTCAAACTTCAGAGACCTGCCCCTCAGAAGGACTCATTGACGGTGGCAAGTCAACATCAATTATGTCAAAAGCACTTTAGGTTATGATCCCTCTCTGTTTATTCATAACTTTCTGATTTATCTCTATTGTAGAAAACCTTTCAGCATCCTGATGGTTTCTTTTCTAAGAGTCAGGACAATGTCTCATTAAACTTCTTAATTACAAACTAGTATGATAGAAGCTTCAAAATATAGTGAAATAAATACAGATTTGGAAGGTCAATTCGGGTTTAAATTATTTTCATTTCATATTCTAGAATTAAACCTTGACATGTTCTTTAAACTTCTAGTTTTTGCTTTCCTCATCCATTGGTAGAATAAATAACATCAACCTTACAGATTTATTTAAGATGTTAGCTAAATGATGTATATAAAATTCTGATATATATGTTAGGTATAGATTATAGTTATCATTATTAACAACAGTAATTATAGAAGATTGTTGAGTATGACAGCCTCAGTCCTTTTTTCTTGTCTCCATGACTATGCTCCTCCTTTTTA
>NW_006199376.1:607168-622473 GCF_000334495.1 Tupaia belangeri chinensis
CTGCAGGTGGGTCCAGACACCTCATCACCACACTGCTTAACCCCTTTTATATTCTCTCCTTTTTCTCAACCCCAGCGTCACTACTTTACTCACACTCCAAACTTCTCTCACCTAGTTTGCTTTTTTACATCTCTCTGTCCTTGCTATGAATCCCTTCCCAAATCACTTTCAAACCCAAAGTCAGAGAGTTTTTCCAAAATTGCAGATGTCATATGTCAGGTTAAAATTCTTCAGTGCATTTAATGCGTCAAGTAAAAAAACAGTTTTAAAACCAGCATGTAGACAGCAGCCCAGCCAACTTGGTCAGTAGAGCCTGAGACTTAAAGCTGTCATATGAGGTTTTCAAAGACTAAGTTCTCTGTATTACTTTTGTCTTGTAGGTAACATATTCCCACATATATGTATTGCTTTAATTATTCCAACATTCTTGGAATTACATGAGTACCCTATTCTATGTTGCATATGCTTTTTGTGTGCTTTCCCTTCCTTCTTTATCTGAATTCACTCTTCTCATCTTCAAACTTCAGAGACCTGCCCCTCAGAAGGACTCATTGACGGTGGCAAGTCAACATCAATTATGTCAAAAGCACTTTAGGTTATGATCCCTCTCTGTTTATTCATAACTTTCTGATTTATCTCTATTGTAGAAAACCTTTCAGCATCCTGATGGTTTCTTTTCTAAGAGTCAGGACAATGTCTCATTAAACTTCTTAATTACAAACTAGTATGATAGAAGCTTCAAAATATAGTGAAATAAATACAGATTTGGAAGGTCAATTCGGGTTTAAATTATTTTCATTTCATATTCTAGAATTAAACCTTGACATGTTCTTTAAACTTCTAGTTTTTGCTTTCCTCATCCATTGGTAGAATAAATAACATCAACCTTACAGATTTATTTAAGATGTTAGCTAAATGATGTATATAAAATTCTGATATATATGTTAGGTATAGATTATAGTTATCATTATTAACAACATTAATTATAGAAGATTGTTGAGTATGACAGCCTCAGTCCTTTTTTCTTGTCTCCATGACTATGCTCCTCCTTTTTACTTATTTATTTATTTTTTATGTTTTTGCCATAATGCACTCACCAGTCCCAGTGAAAGACAGAAAGTGAGAAATCACTTTCCCAAACCCAATGATTTAAAAAACATTCTAGGTACATGTGTGTGCATGCCAAAAATCCAGACAGAATGGAGAAATGGAGGGGAAGGGATTGTGGCATAACTACACATAGTTGAGGTATACTTCCTTCCTCTCTCTCTCTCTCTCTCTCTCTCTCTCTCTGTTTTCTCTGTCTGTCTCTCTCTGATAAGGGTACATGTTCTCTGACAATCAAAAACAAAAATAAAAAACTTGAATCTGGATATAGTTTCATCTATATGTCTATCTTAAAAGACATATATAGTCTAAAATAACTATATTTTTCATGTTGTGAAGTATATGTATATGTAGAATTTTTTAAAAGTCAGGAATGACTCAGCTCTTGGGACCAGCAGATGGCAGAGCAGGAAGTGGCAATGATATGTGGCCAGGTGGCCTCACATCTACCCAGTGTTGACCATCATCCCTACCTTATACGTCCTGGTGCTCTGTGACCCAAGATGGTGTAATTATTACTTACATTGCTGGACTCTCACATAGCTGACTGTGGTTCGAATCCCAGACACAGTGACTTAAAACTCACGCCAAGGGGAACCAGCAGTTAGCATAACGGCTATGTCGCTGGACTCCCACCTTGTCGACCTCAGTTTGCGTCCCAGACCCGGTAGCTTAAAACTCACGCTGGGTGCGTGTGTGTGCGTGCCCAAGATCCCAAGAGGAGAATGGAAGAGAAGGAATTGCAGCATGACCATCCCCCCTGGGGGTGATTTCTCGCTTTCTGTCTCTCTGTCTGTCTCTGTCTGGCGAGCGCACGCGCCCTATAGCGAAAAAACGTCTCAAAAAAAAAAAAAAAAACCTCACACCAAGCACACATGCATACATGCCCAAAGTCCCAAGAGGAGAAGGGATTGCAGTGTGGCTATCCCTTCTTGGGGGTGATTTCTTACTTTCTGTCTCTCTGTTTCTCTATGTCTCTCCAGCAAGCAAACACACATCCTATAGCAAAAAACTTTCAACAAAAGTTAAAAATATAAAGGATGACTCAGCTTTTGTGGATTATGTATTTATCAATCACTTTTTTCGTTAAAAATATAACAACTGTAATATTGCTCCCCAACTCTGAATATGGCACCTGTGAAATCTGAAGTGCTAGATGGGCTTAGCTTCTGGCCTTTGGTTTTCTTTCAGTAAATTTAAAATAACAATGACATTTTCATTTAGACTGCCAATGGAACTTCATAACCTTACAAATACTGGCCTTTCAGTGCTTCACATTCCACATAGTGAGAAAGGTGATTCTCTTTCTTACTACCTCCTTCTGCTGCAAGCTCAGCCCAGGTCTCATTTTTCAGCTGAGAAATCATAGGACAGCCATGCATTTGTGTAAGGCACCCACACTTTTAACAGGAGTGGAATCAGTGAAGCAGTGGAGCTGAAGTCAAGCTACACTGCGGGTGAAGGAGGGAAACAGAGACACAATTACCTGAGTATTACTTGCCTCCTCATGCTGTGTGGCTTGTGAGACCTGAGTAAAAACAGCTGCGTTGTTTTGTTTTGTTTTGTTTTGTTTTGTTTTTTAAAGAGCTGCTTATTAAGCATTAATTATCAAAGTAAACAAGAGGTCCCCCTGTGATTCTTACAAAAATTGCAAAAGGGATTTTATTCCCAGGAACCTAAAAGATTTATTCATCCCTCTGACCAGAAAACAGAGGACAATGAGTAAAGAATTCATATTCAGCTCCTACGTTTTCATGTAAGTTAAATCCAAGTGATCTATCTTCTGTGAAGTTGTCCTCCAATTCTAGAAAGCAGCATAATGTGTCTCTTTTTCTCCACTATCATAATTCCGTTATCATTTTGTCATTGCATTGGTTACCTCGCACTGTAAAACCTGTCAGTGTGTCCTTCCTTGAAGAATGCCTTTTGTATTGCAGCAGTCCCAGGGCAAACCCCAGACATGTCTGGATCTAGCTGTTACTCAGCAACATCAGCTAAATAAATAAACATCCATGCAATTAAATTGAAGAAAAAACAACTAAGGACATGAGTGTCTGAAAAGAACTGGGAACTGTGGATACTTGACAAGGCAGAGACTGAACTCCAAAGATTAGAATAACATAGCAGAAAGGGGATATCTTTTTTTTTCCCACTATTTTAGAGTTCAGACTACTGTTAAGAATGAGAATAAGGAGAAAAGGACAGATCATAGCCCACAGAGGAAACTTCCTGTTCACTACAATCTAAATGCTAAAAACTGGGAGGAGTTAGCTCACAGGCATCAGACTTAGGGAGAACAGCTTCTCTGACTCAGGGGGAAATAAACTGCAGACTACCAAGTGGTGTCAGATCAGGGTATAGGAGACCCAGAGCCATGCTAACCATGACAAGAAATAGTATCTATCAGAGGACTATAAGACAGGGAAGTCACCTCTCCATCACCTTCCCCAATCATGAGCTCCAAAACTGACTTTATTTTCCACACCTGAAATCCCACGTACCAATTCATCACTGGTTCTGTCATCTTCACCCTGAAATGAAAGAGCATTCTTGATACTTCTCAAGGTATGGATGGCAAATGTGAATAGGGCCCTGGGCAGGCAGGATGTTATTATAACTGGCAGGTCCCAGAGGACTCTCACACACCTGGACAGGCCACAGTTAGCCTGCAGACTGGCTGGAGGCACACAGAGCTAAGGATAGGGTCCTAAGGGATGGGTGACTGAAGAAAGGCAGAGCAGGGAGTGGTAATTGTACATGGCCAGGTAGCCTCACATCTACCCAGTGTTGACCATCACCCCTAGCTTATACATCCTGGTGCTCTGTGACCCAAGAAACCTCATGTTGCACTGTGAAATCAGATTCCTCATTCTCAGAGAAAAATCTTGAATTATTTAGTGGAACGTACGGTTCAATTTGCTCATTTCTCCAGCTGGTAGGAAAGTCAGGTACCAATAATGCATGAATAAGTCACTTTTTGTTAGCCAAAGAGAAATCCTTCACCCAAAGGTACTTTTCTTTCTCCAGTGCATCTCATAACTAATGGTTGTTGATGTAGGAACACAAAGACCTGGCCCATTTTCTTTCCATTGAAACAATATTGAAGGGTTATCCCAGCCTAAGAAGTCCCACAGAGTTAGCTGAAGCATCTGAGACAACCTGATCACAGGTTAATTTATTCCTCTGCTCCATCCTGCTTCTCTCACTGATAGTCATTCACAGTTGACTTCCTGTGTGCAAACCTCTGTCTCAGAGTCTGCTTCTGGAGAAATCATCCTAAGACAAATGCTATCTACCTCAGGTAAATTGAGAATTTTGCTTCTCGTCTGTAGGATTGTGACAAGCTCAAGGACATCAACCCTATTGCTGTGGCAATAAGATAACTTGAGCTTCTCAGACAAGCCATCCCAAAAAGTTTCCAATGAATTTGGATTTGGGGCATGAATGCACACTGACCTGACATGGTTTTCAACCACAATCAGTCAACCGTGTGAGAGCCCAATGCCTTAACCACCACACCACCTGCTGGCCCTTAATGAGTATTTTATTCACAGTTGTTGGGAAGCTTCATTTATACATTTACTGAATAAATATTAAATATCTCTGTATTGACTGATATGCATGGTATTCCTTCTGGTAAAAGAAATGTAATATACTGCAAAGTTATATGTGATTCAATGTAATATAAACAAGATTATGGTAATAAATAAATAAATGAAAATATATTAAATGTCTACCAATTCTAAGTATTCTACTAGATGTTGAGGAAAATATGAGAAATAATCTTCTGGGGAGAACAGATAATATATATTCAGTACATGATTACAGAAATAATTAATAACTATTACAAGTATAAATTTAAACTACAAAGAGTTAAGACATATGATAGAAGGACCTTTATTATCTGGGGAGTACAGGAAAAAGCCTCCCTAAGTCAAGAAAGTGACCAGAGAATTAGTTAAAAATTAAGAGATGTGTTGGAGTAGCCTGAGTACAAACTCCATGAGGCAGGAGGAAAGGGAGACTGTTGGGTTTTTTTTGTTTGTTCTGATTTTTTGTGTTTTTTTTTTTTTTCAAAGACCTACCTAAGAGAATTTTTAAAATTTTGGATTGTAGTATTAATATTAGGAACTGAGCCTAGGGTATAATCAGAAATCTGAGTATGCAGTCTTTCAGGCCATGTTAAATGACAGTAGAAAGCCATAAAGAATCGAAACAGAAGATTGAGGATAATTAAAATCTTATTGAAAAAATATTATCCTAGGATAATGAATAAGAAAGAGTTAAGCATAGTGGGAAGACGAGCTTTTGGGGGAAAAATTATTGTGATCTCTAGAGAGATTCAAGGATATGCTATGGGAATGAGCAAATGAGGAGAGACTCTTTGGGGGATAAAGAAATTAAGAATATGAAAAGTAAGCTTGTTCAATGGGTCATCCACATGAATGTTGATGTCTCCCACCCAGGAACATAGGTGCCTAAAGAATAGACAAGATTTGACATGTCATCATTATAGAAAGAGAGCAATGCTGAGAGCTACCTGGGATTGGTAGAAGATGATATATATGAGCAACATGAAGCTCAAAGAAGCACCAGTCTGTGCTAGGTTGTTTCACTCTTTTGACTAACAAGGTGGGGGGTGGGTGGAAAACAAAATTTTGGCTTCCATTAAAGGAAAGAATTAAAGATTGTACTTGGAAATATGTTCACTAAATTCACTAGCAAGCCAGAGATAGAAGAGGTGTGAGAAAACAAATGGTCTCCATTTAGTAGAAACTAAATTTTAATCAGACATAAAATGAGAATAATAGTAGCATGTGCTTTATTTGTTGCATAAGCATTAAATGAATGTATGCACACAGTTTTTACCTCAGGGTACCATGGAAAAAGAGCTGAACTCACAGATGCTGTTCTTATTATCAAGAATTTTCACTAATACAGCATATCCCAAGTGAGATCATTCATCTTTTTTTAAAATTTTTATTCTCAGCCATTTATTGGAAGAAGATACCTAAATACATACACTTTTCTTATTCCAGTCAGGGGAAGATACCAGAGGAGTGTCATGGGATGCTAGACATTAAGAGGAAAATATAATGATTGCTCACTTGATTGGAAGATAACTGATATGCTGGGAATATTGAGGATATTCAGCTTTCCCAACACCATTTATCAAAGAGATGGTTCTTTTCCTGTTATATATTCTTGGCACCTTTGTCAAAAATAAATTATATGCATGGGTTTCTTTCTTAGCTTTCTATTCTGTCTGTTGGTCAATATGTCTATTTTTTATTCCACTAAATTTGTAGTTTACTTTGGGTAGCATGGATATGTTACCATATATCCATTCTTTCAATTTATGAACACGAGATTTTTTTTCCTATTTATTTGTGTCTCCTTCAGTTTCTTTCATTAATCTTTTGTCATTTTCAGTGTATAAGTTCTTCACCTTCTTGGATAGATTTGTTCCTAAATATTTTATTTATCTATTTATTAATTCATCCATTTAGTGTACCTATTGTAAGTGAGATTGTTCTTTTGATTTCTTCTTGGGGCATTTGTTAGTGTAAAGAAACATGACCGATTTCAAATGTTAATTTTATATGCTGTATCTCTACTGACTACTGAATTCATTTATCAGTCCTAACAGTTTTTGGGTTTTTTTCAGTGGACTCTTTAGGGTTTTCTACATATAAGATCATGTCTTTGGCACGCAGGGGCAGTTTCACTTCTTCTATATGCATGCCTCTAAAAGGCATGCCTTTAACAGGATCAGAGAGTATGGCAGACAGCAGCAGCTACTTATTAGAAAGACTGGAGGCAGATTTCCCCTGGGATTAGCTCTAAAGTTTAGATCTAATCCTCCACCAACCCACTCACCAACTGAGAACTATACTCATCTAAATCCTGGTCATCTATTGTATCCCTTTGACTAACTTAACCCATGGCCCTCTCTTGCCCCTCTCCCTCCTAATGATTGTTAGTCCATTATGACTTGGATCCAAACTCTACCACAGCACTGTCACACTGTATTATAATGTCTACATTTTCAGTACTAGTTCAGTGGTACAGCAGTAAGCACTGTCCAAGTGACACTTGATCCACCTGGATGGGCATACGTTTGGTGTCATGTTGGCACACATACACACGCATGATCCTGGTTGGCTGGAAAGGCTGTAGGGGAAATTGCAGCACGAGATCCTTTTGTGGGTGCCAGTCTCTCTTTCTCTCTCTATCTCTTCTCACTCTCATGAAAGAAATAAGTAAACTTGGGACCAGCAGTTAGCGTAATGGCTATGTCACTGGACTCCCACGTAGTCGACCGCAGTTCAAGTCCTGGACCCGACCGCTTAAACTCATGCTGGGTGCGTGTGTGTGTGTGCCCAAGATCACAAGAGGAGAATGGAGGAGAAGGGATTGTGGCATGACCATCCCCCCTGGGGGGTGATTTCTCACTTTCTGTCTCTCTGTCTCTCTCTGTCTTTCTGGCGAGCACATGCGCCCTATAGCAAAAACCTCTTCAAAAAAAAAAAAAAAACTGAAACAAGTAAACTTAAAAGCAAATAATTTCTGTATTTTCAATTTTATCTCAGAATCACACTTAAAGCCTGGTAAATACTCAAGATATGGGAGGAAATAATAAAGGAAAGAAGAGGCACAAAAAAGGAAAAAGGAAAATGAACGTCGTTCTTCTTGTTCGTTATGCAGTTATGCACAGCAGTGAGTCTGTCATAACAATAACTTGTCTACGCAGTGCTGAGAATATTGTGAAAAGACTAAGTGGAGGTAATATTAGTCATAAGGATGGTAATAAAGACAGTAGTATTAATACTAATTGTGATGACAATGGTTTATTTCTTTTCTTCTGTAAAAGATATTGAAAGCTATGGTTATGAAGATTTGTGTATTCATTTATTCAAAATGTATACTATGCCAGTGTGACTGATGATGAAATGTACTTGTAGCAACACAGTCCATTAAAATAATGAGACTTATTTACTGAGCACATATTTATTGAGAGCATATTATATGCCAGAAACTACCCTAATACAATACAAATCACCATCTAGTGGGAATGGGGAACTGAGGTAACTCATCCAACCCAAACACGTACTCACATATAAAATTATAAATTATTATGGGTAATGAAAGAAACATACACTGTGTTCTGAAACCAGAAGACAAGTTACTTCTAGCTGGAAAAATCTTCTCCAGGGAGGTAAGTTTTGAACAGAGGTTCAAGGTAAGTGGAAATGGAGAGGATAAGGACAGAGAGATGCATTCTCATTAAAAGGATGCTGTACAACCCTTTCTGGAGGTATCATGCATATCTTAGGAATTACAGAAGGGCACTTACTATATTAGGAATAAGTAACACTCAAACAACACTACTTTTACTTCAAGGATGTGTAAAAACATACCACAAACAAGTTAAAGTGAGTGAGGAACCTGGAAAAGAGTGAGCAAGAGAATTAGGATGAGACATAGAAGATAAATAGAGCAAGTATTGGGACAGTAATTATTGCATGTAGTGAACTCAGGAATATGACTAACTTGAGTCTGCATATGAGACTAAAAATGAAGAATTATGATTATTCTCAGAAGTTGTATTAGGTCACCTGAAAAGTAATGATGGTTTTTTTTATGTTTTTCTTTTTTTCAGAATTTTTTTTTTACTTTTTAAATTATATATATATATATATATACATACACACACACACACATTCAATCACATTGTTTTATGTTTTTCTATGCAATAATGCATTATGACTTTTTCAACAACCTAATATATTACTATAGGAATTCTAGAGAGACTTTCATCTCAAAAATATATACTGAAAAGTACATAGGCAAGAAAAAAAAAAGTTGTAGCTGCAATTCTGTAAGTCAAATGGAACATGAATATGTTAAAGAGTTAGAGTTTGTCATAAACTTGAACTCTGAATAACCTTCATCATTTTCACCTCTATTTCTCTTAAGCCAAAGTTTCTCTGCTAGAGAGAGCTTATCTCCTCCCATGGACTGGTTGTGTGTGAGGGCAACAGGGATGGCAGGTGCCTCATTTTCTCATGTGTCCTAAATAGGCACTCAGTTTATTGCTGCCTTAACTCCCAACTCACTTGAACCCAGGTTCATCAATGTCCTAATTGTCCTTCAATTACTCAGTGAATTTTTATTGTTAACACAATGAACTATAAACTTTTAGAAGGAAAAAATTTCCCAGAAAGTAATTGCTGACTGATCAGTTAAGATACCCTAGTCCTTAGTCTTCCATACTGATATCTTAACACCATAGTCCTCAGAAGAGATTTCTCATCTTCCAAACACCCAGGATAACTTCAGTTTCTTTCTGTTCACTGTTTCTACCAGGTAAATGATCTGGGCCGGGGGGGTTTATACCCCATAGAAGAGGGTCACCCTGACCCCTGAGGTTCAGCCAACAAGAACTACTCAAGTAGACTCAATCCGCTTTAAGCTCAAAATTGTGAACAGTCTCTCCCGGATCTGCTTGGTCTTGACCCCATAGACAATGGGGTCCAGGGCAGGGGGAAAGAGCAAGTAAAGGTTGGCAAGGATGACCTTGGCAGCAGAGGCTGTGGGTGGCCCAAAGCGCTGCATGACCACAGAAAGAAAGCCTGGTCCATAGAAGAAGAGGATGACACAGACATGGGCCGTACACGTGCTGCCTGCTTTAGCACGTGCCTCCAGTGAAGGAAAATGCATCACAGTCCTCACAATCTGCCCATAGGAGTACGCAATAAAAGCCACATCCCCCACTCCAAGGAAGATTGCCACAGCAAAAGCATAGAGGTTGTCCACTGTGATGGCCCCACAGGCCAGCTTCACCACTGCCATGTGCTCACAGTAGGTATAGGCAATTGTGTGTGAGCCACAGTAGGACAGCCGATGGGCCAGGCTTGGAAAGGAGATGGTCAACCCAATGCCTCGGAGCAACACCAGCCCTCCAATCTTGATGACAACGACCGGGGTTAGGATGGTTGCATAATGCAATGGTTTACAGATGGCCACAAAACGGTCCAGAGCCATGGCCACCAGCACCCCTGACTCCATGGCAGAGAATGCGTGGATGAAGAACATCTGGGAGAGACAGGAGTAAGAGCTGATGGCTGTAGCCCCAAACCAGAAAATAGCCAGCATCTTGGGCAGAGTGGATAAGGAGAGGACCAGGTCGACAAAGGAGAGCATGGCAAGAAAGAAAAACATAGGCTGGTGAAGGCTACGTTCTGTCCAGATAAGAAAAAGAAGGACACCGTTTCCAGTCAGTGCTAGGAAAAACATGAAGCAAAAGGGAACTGAGATCCACATATGGGCCGCAGTTAGTCCTGGAATGCCAGCCAGAAAGAAAGTGTGTGGGAAGAGACAAGAATTATTGGAAAGAATTATAGTCATCATCTCGCATGGAGTAACAAAGGGCCACTGCAAAGAAAGTCAAGCAAATAATAGTTAATGACATGGGGATTGGAAGATCAGGACTGGAAGATCTTCTGTACTAGATCTTTAACTACAGAGGAGACAAGTCATGGGGAAATGCACTGGACAAGAAGTTCAGAAGCCAGGTCCCAGAACTAGATATCCTACAGTGTGTGTGACCTGGGGCAATTCACATAACCAAGTTAAATGGATGCCCAGGAATAGTTGTTGAATAAAATTGTTCCCATCATCAATTTTATATTCCTGAATTCTAAATGCTAAATGCTGAAAGCTAAATTCTAAATGCTAATGATCTAATCATCGCTAATTTCAGATAATCTAGCTTTAACCCACTAACCTGCATCTGAAACTCCCAAAAGTTCTAGCATCTGGAAGAGCTCTTAATTTAAAGACATTTGACTCTTCTAATCCACTTAGCTGACAAGGTTACAGAATTTTAAAAATGGTCCCTATTGACTCCAGCATGGACAGACTCTTCTTTAGAATATCCCCATCTATTTCACTCACTTCTCTACCCAGTATCTCTTTACCACCTCCCGTATCTCTTTCTTTTCCAAGGTGGTAGTGTACAGGATAGATGCAAAATGCAGAGTTCTGGTGACCTGGTGTAAACAGAAGCTCGGTAAATAACAATAATGCAAATCCCATTGAATTTTATAGCACAGCCATCTTACTGAGACCAACAGACAAAAGGAGCAGATGTGTCCTCCAGCTCCTTTTAGCAGTTTTCACAATAGGAGTGTGCAACATTACTTGCATCCCCAACATGTACCCTGTCTAATACCATAATTTTATACCAAAAAATTGTCAATACCAGAAATACTATTATTATTTTCATGAAACTATATCATGAAACTATAAGTAATAAATAGTGCATTGGGAAAGGTCTGGTTGATAGCAATAGAAACTTGCCAAATTAAGAGGTAATGTAATTGATTTGGCAAAGAAGAGAGCTTGTTCTCATGGATTCATAGACATGTAGTAAACTGGAGTGACTGTTAAAAACACTATATCCTTCCCCACATAGCACCATTCCTTTCCCCTAATAATGCATTGTTTTCCTCTGCACCCCCAAAGACTGGGTCTGATTACCAAGAATTTGCTTCAAATTATCCTCAAAATTGCCTGTCCTTACGCCTTTGTCTTCCAAGTACTGTAAGGAATAATTACACCTCATGTCCCAGCTATCCCCTCAGGACCCAGACATGTCCCTTATTATATCATTGTGCCTCAAGGAAAAGTCTGACCCAATAAGCTCAGATCTCTACCATCATCAGAGAAGCAAAAAAGGGAGGTAATGTGTCCACAAATCAAGGACTCAGGATTTAGGTGCCTTGATAATGTTCCTGTGTAACTCACCCTGTGGACTTCAAAGAGGGGCAGACTTCCAAGTAACCTACTGCTTAACCCAGGACTCAAGAATCTTTCCTTGCCTTACAGAGAGGAATTCTCACATACCCAGTTCCTCCCTTGGCTGTTCCATACAACACCAAAAGTCCAAAATGGCTTCTGACAATGTTTACAGAATTTCTTGTGTTTGTAATCTTCTCTAGTAATGTCAAAAGGATACAATTTTACCCCAATCAGATTGTCCAAATCTGGTAAGGTTGGAGGTAAGTTAGTACATGGATATAGCCTGTATATATCTCCCTTTCTTGGGCTTACCCTTAACCATTACTCACCAAAGAGCTGCATTGACTGACCTACAAGGAGAAGTGACATTAAGCTACCAGTAAGGTGTAAGAATGGATTATTTAATGGGCACCTTTTCAAGCTTTGTCTGTAGGGATCCAAGGTGAAGCTCCTAACACCTAGACACCAATTAGTACTTCTCCCTTCTCTTCAAAGTTCTAACAAGGCCTCTTCTTGTTATTGGGGCCCTAGAGAACAACCCCAGCAGGGAATATTTTGAACAGCATACTCCAGGGCACCTGGCCAAGAAGGGGCCAAAGTTCTGCAACCAGGAGCAAGGAAAGTCTTTCTTCCATGAGGATTGGAACCACCAGGCTTGACAGACCTGAAAGACCTGATCTAGAAAGAGTGAAGAAAACGGAGGAAGCTGGGGAAGGGCATCCATTGGATCAGTACAGAACATTGCCTAAAAGACTCCCAGTGAGACATATGAAACTATGAAAGGAATAATGAATTAATATCTGGGAGACTTCTTGAGAAGTGTAAAGCTTTCCAGAAAATAAGCCTAGAGGAAAAAGGTAAATGTTTCCTGTGCCTGGACTTTAAATGGTAGGTACAAAGGTAGGCCAAATCCCATAGGTATTATTAGCCATATGTTATCTGACCTTGGTGAAAGTACTCAACAACTCTGGTCCTTATTAGCTACTCTCCCTACATTTGATTCTATTCTTAGCCACCAAAATCACTCCTGAAAATAGTGCCTGTTCAATCGGTGAAAAGGTACCTAAGATTATGAAGGATTTGAACATTATACTGCATAGAAAGATTCAAAGAACTGAGTATGTCCAGCTTATATAGGAGGACTTATGGTGTATGCATGATTCTTCACAAATTCTTCTAATTCAGGAAGAAATTCCTGGTACCAAAATACTTTTTCTATAAAGCCTAAAAAAAAGAGCAAAAATAAACACGTACAAATTTATAGTTCAAGACTCAGTCAGAGCCAAGTGTCATCAAAATAATAATCTCTTACCAAAAAGACAGAAATCAACACAGGTTGGAAGAGAGAACAACACAGGGTTGATGGAGAAAGGTCAGTGCCCAGAATCAAGTACTGCTCTGTACTTGATGTATGTACTCAAGTAAAATAATTTAGGGCAGTCATGTCCTGAGGGTACTGACCCAGACCCACAGGGAGTAAGAGGATATAGAAGGTGTCATTTAAGAAAGAGGCAAGATTATGAACTCTAACATGAAATATCCAGTTTCCTAACAATGAAGCCATGCTTGGTAGCAGCAAATTTAGGGCAGATGATGTTATGACTCCTCTGAGAGAGCAAGAGACAGGTATCAGATGTAGCAAAGCACCAGCTCATAAACCTAGTAGAAACTGAAGGGTTACACAAAACCAGTTACAAGAGCCATACGAAGACTAGTCTAGGAGTAACTCAGGAGATAGAAAGGTAATTGTAACAAGAGGCCCAGAAAATAAAGAAAAGTCTTAGTACAGGGACAGACCAAAACCTTTAAACATTTACCTAAAGTCAGAAATTGTATGAACTATCAAGAGGTGAAGACAAGGCAGGGGCTCCAAACACAATTGGGAGTCCCTAGATCAATAATACAGACCATATATATATATATATATACAGTTTTCCTGACTTATTGTTAAGGTTGTAGGAAAAAAGAACAGAGATTATAGACACAGAAGATACAAAGCAAACCAAGGAAAGGTGCCACCAAAAGCAAGGCATAGAGAAGACACCTTCATGGCCCTTGAGAACTAGTGATTTCAGGGAAAAAAGAAATGAAGATTTTTCTACTGATAATTCAGCCTCCAGTCCACAAACTTAAGTGGAGAGGCAAGGGAGCAGGCCTTCAGAAGACACCTTCATGACTCCTGAGAACTAGTGACTTCAGGGGAAAAATAAATGACAATTTTCTACTGATAATTCAGCCTCCAGCCCACAAACTCGAGTGATAGGAGTTCCCTCAAGCCTCCTCTCTGCCTCTACCTCTATCTCTGTCTTCTCATTTTTTGTAATTTTTCCTTGTTAAATTTTGTTAAGGTAAAGCATTTTCTCAGCTTTCAGCCCCTCCTTTCCCTTTATCTTGTTAATAATCCCCTCTCCTCTTCCCAACTCAGGAAAGGCAAGAGAGCAGGCCTTCAGAAGACACCTTCTTGGCTCCTGATAACTAGTGAAGCGTGCCACATAGTTTTCTTTCTAATTTTTGTTTTTTTCAAAAAATATATCTTTTTTAGTTTTGGGGTTTTTTTTAGTTTTTTCCTTCCCTTTTTTCTCTGTTTCTTAGTTGTTTTTGTTGCTGTTATTTCTCACTCTCTGTTTTCTTTTCTGCATGCTCCTGGATGCTCAAATTGAAATTCAAGTTTGGGAAGAAACACACCACCCATCAGATGACTAGAAATCACCACAGGCCACAAGAAATATGGGAAAGCAGGAAAATACCTCTCCTCCAAGGGAAAAGAATAATTCCCCTTCATCCACAGACAGTTCAATGGACATCACAGAAATGTCTGATAAAGGATCTACAACATTGATGCAGCAGCGCAGTAGCACTGATATGGTGACTGAAGGGGACGTGGAGCTGGAGTTGGAGACGGAGACCAGTGGGCCCAGACCAGCCTCCTGAGAAGCCACGAAAGCATGACAGTGGTGTAGCAGACTTGGAGCGCGTCACTGACAATGCGGAGGAAAAGGAAATTTCAGAGTTCCGATCTGGAGACGGCCATGTCTGTCATCGGAGATAGAAGGTCCTGGGAGCAGAAAGCCAAACAGAAGCGGGAGAAGGAACTGGCAAAAGTAACTATCAAGAAGGAAGATCTGGAACTGATTAAGACAGAGATGGAGATCTCTCGAGCAGCAGCAGAACTGAGCTTACAGGAATACATGGGCAACGTGGTAGAGGCTCTCATTGCTCTAACCAACTGTTGTGCAGTTTCTCACATAACTCACCGGATTAATTTATTGCAATAAAGACTTTTTGGCTTTAAAAAAGAAAAAGAATTTACAACATTGATACTGGTGAAGCTAAGAGAGATGGAAAAGAAGAGAGACAATGAACTGCAAAAGAGAAAGGAGAAAGGAGCTGAC
>NW_006199376.1:623537-632939 GCF_000334495.1 Tupaia belangeri chinensis
TGTGTGTGTATATATATATATATATATATACCTTCTATATATAGATATCTACTGTATGTGTATATATATATATATATATAAAATACACATACACATATAAATATATATAAATATATATATATATATATATATACAGCAAAGCAGAGGTACAAGCTTTGTGGCCACACCTCGGAGAGATGAAAACACCTTAGAGCGATGAAAATGGCTTGGAGAGTGACCATCTAACTACACCTGTGGGGACCAGGGAAGGTTTCATAAATGAAGCAACATTATAGAGAAAAGGTAAGGGTGAGAGTAGAAAGTTTCAGAATGACTCACTCGCATTTAAAAGGATACCAAAATTCATAAAATAAGGAATTATTGATAAACATCTAAGAGATCAACATTGAGAAAGCAGTGTGGAGGGATACAGGTTGAAAGAAGGATTGGACCCAGACTGTGAGAGGTTTTACATGCTCTTCCGCAGAGCAGTGTATCTTAAATAAGCAGTCAAGAAAAGACAATAGAACAAACATGGAAGTTCTTCAACTTCCCTTGATGTAGAGCCCTCCTAAAACAACTGATCAACCACGAGCTTTAGATAAGATTTTAGAATTATCAGTTTAAAGTTTTGAGGACCAAATGTATGGCACCATGACTATAGTTAACAAAACTAGTGTTTGCTTGTAATTTGCTAAGAAAGTATATATTAAGTACACTCACCCCCACCCAACACATATACACAAACACTCATAATGGTAGTTAAAGGTAAGTCAAGTATGTGTTAATTTGATTGTGGGAATCCTTTCAGGGTGTATACATAAATTAAATCATCATATTGTACATCCAGAATATACACTCAATAAAACTAAAAACTTTTCAGTGTGATTCATGCAGACTTTGGACTTCAAAGATTGCCTCTAGACTGGATCAAGAGTCTAGCAACTAAACATATGTCTTCAGTGTCTGTACTAAAATATTTCCATTTGATATCTCTGTTTTCATTTTTGTTTTTGTCATAAGGTTCATGCTCTCACCAGAAAAAGAAGTTAAGAAATCATCCCAAGGGGCATGGCCATACCACAATATCACCTCCTCCAATCTGCTTCCAGCATTTTGGGCATTCACACACATAAGCCTGGCATGATTCTCAAACTGCCAGGTCCGGGACTCAAACCATGAAGCTGGTCATGTAGGATTCAGCACTTTAACCCCTACACCACCTGCTGCCCCTGCCACTCGATTTAATAGCACAAAGTGTGTTGTACACGGAAATGCACCATGGAGCTCCAACTATCAGCTCTTCAAGGACTGCACTAGCTCCAAAAAGCCCAGAAAGCCCAAGTTCTGGGAAGCCACCATCCTGTAACAGTGCAAGGTGGGGTATAAGGGCTGAAACATTTTGGTCAGATGTGAAACAATCCTGAAGGTCTGTATTCCCTCTAGAGTTCCACATCAGGTTGGCTAAAGTTTTGTCACACCTGCATCACAGTTCACTTTCTCCTTCTACCCAATCGCTCTTCCTTCTCCCTTTTTTCATAGGTTTTAAGCCCTGAGACATTTCTTGAACCTTCAACTCTGTTTCATCATCTGCTTCCAGTGGGTCTGACCTACAGTGTGAAAGCAATACCTTTTTCTTTATTTGGGGAATACAAGTCTCAAGTGGATTGAAATGTGTGAAAAGTGAGAAATTGGGAGCTACATATTGAGAGAAATGTAAATAAAAGAAAAAAAGAGTGAGAGATTCAGAAGTTCAGTGTAGGAAAAGGGAGAGCTGATATCAGGATTTGTGGTCAGGGTTCCAACAGTAAACAGATGACATATGCAAAAGGATGATTGATGAGAGAATGACAAGAAGATTATCAATATACAGGCCGAGTTTAGACTACAGTTAATAATATTTTTATACTGGTGTTGTATATTTTGGTAATTAGCCAAAAGATTAGATTGTAGGTACTACTACCACTGAAAGAGAAAAAAGAAGAAAATAACAAAGATCCTGAATGGTCAAAGCAATTCTTATCAAAGTGAACGGGGCTGTTTGCATCACACTACGAGATTTCAAAATATACAGTGAAGCCATAGTAAAAACAATAGCATGGTATTGGCAAAGGAATAGACAAATAAACCAATGGAAAAGAACAGAGAAACCAGAAATAAATACATACATATACAACCATTTAGTTTTCAACGAAGGTACCAAGAATATCCTTCAGAAGAAAGACAGTCTCTTCAATAAATGGTGCAAAGGAAACCTGACATCCATATTCAGAAAAATAAAGCTAGACCTGTATCTCCTGCCATACACAAAAATCAACTCCAAATATATTAAGACTTAAAGATAAACCTGAAACAATGAAGCTAGAGGAAAACATTTTAGGACATTGGTTCTGGCAAGTTCAGGTATAAAACCTCAAAGCACAGGCAGCAACAACAACAAAAATAGATAAATGGCACTCTATCAAACTAAAAATCTTCTGCACAGCAAGTTCAAGAGACAACCCACAGGATGGAAGAAAGTAATTGTATACTGTCTATCTGACGAAGGATTAAGAACCAGTATCACAACTCAGCAGTGAAAACACAAATAACTCAATTTTAAAAATGGGCTAATAACCTGAATAAACAGTTCTCAATAGAAGACAATCAAGAACAAGTCAACTAACAGGAAAAATTGCTCAGTGTTACTAATCATGAGAGTAATGCAGGTCAAAACAAAAATGAGATACCATCTCATCCCCGTCAGAATGGCTATTATTAAAGTAAAAGAAAATAGCAAATGCTAGTGAGGATGTGGAGAATGGGGCACTCTGTTACATTTCTGGTTGGAATGTAAATGAGTACAGCTAGTATGGAAACCAGTGTCCAAAAAGTTAAAAATAGAACATCTGTATGATCCAGCAATTCCCCTGCTAGGTATAAAGGAAAGTAAATCAGTATGTTGCTAAGATATCTGTACTCTAATGTTTATTAGAAGATATTTATACTCTGTAATGTTTATAGATAATAGCCAAGACATGGAGCAAACAAAGTGTCCGTCAGCTGATGAATGGATAAATGTAGCATATACACCTTCACACACACACACACACACACACACACATACTGGAATACTAATCAGCCATTAAAAATAATTACGTCTTGTCATTTGATATTAAATAGGAGAGCCTGAAGACAATACATTACTTGAAATAAGCCAGGCATAGAAAGTGAAATTCTACATGTTTTCTTTCATATGTAGAAATGTTTATGTTGTATCATAAAGATAGAGGATTAAAAATTACTGCTATAAGCTGGAAAGGATAGGCCTGGGGATGTTCATTAACAGAAATCAAACTGTAGGTAGACAAGAGGAACAAAGCCTAGTGTAATAAGATACAGTGGGTGAGAGCTGTTTTCACAGTGCAGTGGTTAAGCACTGCACAGAGGAAGTTGGATTCCATATGGCTGACCAGAGTTTCGGTTCTGGACCTGGGGGCTTGAAAAGCATGCCAGGTACACATATACATGTGTGCTCAGGATCCTGACAGGTTGGAGAACTAGACAAGGAAGATCGTAGCATGAACAGGTCCCATTAGGAGCTGCATCCTCTCTATCTCTCTCTCATCCTCTGGCAATACATAAATAAATAAGATAATGGTGGGGAGAATACAGATAGCAAAAATCTGCTGTTTCTCAAAGTAACTAAGAGGGAGAAATTTAAACATTCTCAGCACAAGTAATGACAAATGGTTGAAATGATGGTACACTAATTACCCTGAACAAATAATTACACACTGTATCCTTGGACTGTAAAATCATATTGTAGTTCTACAATTATGCACAATTATTATATGTTAGTAAATATAAGTAAATAATAAAATATAAGTAAATAATAAAACAGGAAAAAAGATAACTATATGATATGACGGATATGATGGGACCAGCAGTTGGCATAATGGTTATATCTCTGGACTCCCATATAGTCAACAGTGGTTCGAGTCCTGGACCTGGTGGCTTACACTCACACTGGGCGCGTGTTCATGCATGCCCAGGATCCCAATAGGAGAATGAATGGAAGAGAAGGGATTGCAGCATGGCCATCCCTGCTGGGGGTGGTGGGAATTTCTCGCTTTCTATCTCTCTGTCTCTGACTTTCTGGTGAGCACACATGCCCTATAGCAAAAAACTCTCAAAAAAAAATGAGATGATGTATATGTTAATAATCACTTCGTTATGTGTATGCATTGTACACCTCAAATATATATAACAGGTATTCAAAAAGTTCAAAAAAATGTGTATTATAAAAAAGCTGCTGGAACCAGCAGGTGGTGTGGTAGTTAAGGTGCTGGACAGTCCCACATGGCTGACCACAGTTCAAGTCTCAGAACTGGTGGCTTGCTTTCTCATTTTCCTTTGATCTCTCTCCCTCTCTCTCTCTTTCTCTCATCTCTTTCTGGTCAAGTTTCTTAAAAAAAATAAAATATGAGTGAATAAATAAAATTAAATAAATAATTCTTTTTAAAAAAGCTTCATATGTTTCCAATTTTTTGAACTAAAATGAAATCATACTAACTCATTATAACATGTCTGACTAGAATCTACTTTGAGACACTAATAAAAATAAGACAGTTTGAAAAGAAGTGTTGTCCAGAGAAACATGAATTCTGCTAAAGTTAAGGCAAGAAAAAGCATAAGATTTATGGTAAAGCTTGGGTAGAAGAATGGTGAAATCATTGATGCTTTACAAAAAGTTTATGGGGACAATACCTCAACGAAATCAGCGATTTAAAAGCAGATAACATTTTAACTGGTTAATATTTTAAGAAGAAACAGAAGACGCTGAAGATGACACCCAAAATTGCAGGTCATTCATATCAACTTGCAAGGAAAAGTCAATCTCATTTGTGTCCTAACTGAAGAGGACCAATGATTAACAGCAGAAAAAATAGCCATCATTATAGCCATTTCAACTTACATAATTCTGACTGAAAAATTAGAGTTACCTCACACTCTGCTTGACAGGTGTCAAAACTGTTGTATTCAGCTCAGCTGCAGACAATAAAAGGTTTCTAGTGGGAATTTTTTTTAATGTCAGAGGACACACATACATGTGTGTATGTACATGTATATGAAAGAGTAAGAGAAAGCACCCCTCAACAAAGCCTGGTCATGTCACGATCCTTCTTCCTCCAATTCTCTATCCCATCAGGCCTCAAGTGCATGAGCCCAGTGTTTTTCAAGATGCCAGAGCCATCACTCTGTGGCTGGCCATGTGGGATATGGCTTTCCCTGCACTGTGCTTAACAACTGTGTCATGAGGTCAGCCCAGGACATTTTAAGTGGGATTAAGATCCTGAAGCATTTTCCTGCACTGTGCTTAACAGTGTGTCATGAGGTCAGCCCAGGAAATTTTAAGTGGGATTAAGATCCTGAAGCATTTCTTCAAAGAATTGTAACAGGAGATGACACATGGCTTTACCAGCACAATTCTGAAGACAAAGCACAAAGCAATAACTATCAAGAGATTGAAGTAGTCCACACAAAGCAAAAGCAGATTGCTCAAGAGCAAAGGGCATAGTAACAATTTGGGAAATCCCGAGGTATTTTGCTTTTTAGCCTTCAGGAAAGTCAAATGACAAAAATGTCTGCTTATTATGAGTGTTTCGAGAAAGCTAGCCAAAACTTTGGCCAGAAAAAGTGCTTGGAAAAAACTTAACTACAGTCGTTCGCCACCATGACAGTGTTCCTGCTTATTCCTTTCATCAAACGAGTGATCTGGAAGAGTTTCATTGAGAAATCACTCAGCATTCACCTTACAATCCTGATTTGTTCTTTCTCGCCTCTTTTTATTTCCCAGTCTTGTTTACAAATAGAACCACTATATGACCCAATAATCCTATTCCTTGGCACTTACCCAAAGGACAGGAAAATATTCAGTCAGAAACACACTTGCACATTCATGTTTATTGCAGCGTTATTCACAATTGCTAAGACATGAAATCAACCTAAATGCCCAAAAACTGATGGCTGGATTTTAAAAATTGGCACATCCATATTAGAGAATACTACTCAGTCATAAAGAAGACTGAGATTCTGTCATTTGATAAAATGTGGGCAAATATAGAAGATTCAATGCTAAGTGAAATAGGCCAAACCATGAAAGACAAACACTGCCTATACCCACTCAATATACGACAAACATTTGCACTTTATGGCAGAAATTGAAAGATTCAAAGTATAATAGTAGAGAAAAGTGTAGATGCCAGAGAGTGAGGAGAATGGTGGGGTGGGGTGAGGGACTCAGGAAAAAGAATTGAACAGACACAAGAATGTAAAGGTCTTTGTTGAAAACAATGCATGTGGCAATAACCTTGATTTGATGATCACATACTACTTACATACTTTGAGAAAATCACATTGTACACTATGAAGATATACAACTAAATATAAGTAAGAAATTATGGGGACCAGCAGTTGGTGCAATGGCTATGTCGCTGGACTCCCATGTAGTTGACCGTGGTTCGAGTCCTAGACCCGGTGGCTTAAACTCACACCGGGCACATGTGCGTGGAGTGCCCAAGATCCTGAGAGGAGAATGGAGGAGAAGGGATTGCAGTGTGGCCATCCCCCCTGGGGGGTGATTTCTCGCTTTCTGTATCTCTGTCTCTCTCTGTCTTTCTGGCGAGCTCATGCACCCTATAATAAAAAGATCCTCTCAAAAAAAAAAACTCCCAAAAAAAAAAAAAAAAAAAAAAAGAAGAAAGAAAGAGGAAGAAAGAGAGAAAGAAAGAAAGAAAGAAATTATAAAATAAAATAAAATAAAATTGGAAAAAACACTGTGCTAATCAAAATCATTAATAAAATTTTTCTAAACTGTCAATTATAACATATTTTGTGTATTCATGCTGGAGGTATATTATATTATTTTTCTATTCTATTTGCAGAAAAATATACAATGATAAACGTGCTGTCATGTTAAGAGGTGATAAAACAGTATGCAATCCAAAGTAGAGAAAAATGGCACTCCAGAAATGGGCAAGGCAGTTAAGCAATTAAAACATCAAAACATTTTTATGTTTTGTGGTATTGGCAATATTTGTGAGCTTTGCAACATTTGACTTGTGACTGTTCCCTCTCATTCTAATACACATTCATGTCAGTAAATATATAAATAAGTAAAGGGCACCCATTTTTTCCTCTAGTTAAAGTGATTTTTTTAAAAAATGCATTGGCATGGGACCAGCAGATGGCATAATGGTTATGTCGCTAGACTCCCACGTAGTTGACTATGTTTCAAGTCCTGGACCTGGTTGCTTAAACTCATGCAGGTCACATGTACATGCATGCCCAAAATCCTGAGAGGAGAATGGAAGAGAAGGAATTGTGGTGTGGCCATTCCCCATGGATTTCTTGCCTTCTGCCTCTCTATCTCTCCAGTTACTACACACACCCTATAGCAAAAATATCTCAGAGAAAGAAAATGCATCGGCATGGTTATATTCTCAAGACCCTCAGTTCTTTTGGAATAGACTAAATTACTGGTATCATCACTTAATAAACTGTCTTGAAGTAGGTGGTGCTTATGTGTAGGAATAAAGCTTATATATTTTTACTTTTATCTTTTAATTCCATTTTCTACAAACTTTTTGAAGTCCCCTCATACAATAACTTTTTAAAGGGATGGAGGGAGCAGCAGGTAGTATGGTGATTAAGGCACTGGACTATCACATTGCCAACCATAGTTCAAGTCCCAGACCTTGTGGCTTGAAAATCACAAGAGATGTGTGTCTCTGTATGTCTGTGTGTGTGTGTGTGCCCATAATCCAAAGAGGAAAACGGAGGGCAAGGGATTGCAGCATGGCCATTCTCTGAGGAGTGATTTCTCACTTTCCTTCTCTCTGTCTCTCTCTCTCTGTGTCTCTCTGTCTCTCTCTCTCTGTTTTGCTCTGGTGAGCGCACATACCCTATGACAAAGACCAAAAAAAAAAAAAAAAAAAAAAAAAAAAAAAAAAAAAAAAAAAAAAAAAAAAAAGCTATTTCAAGGCCTAAGCCTGAGGAGCAATGGAGGAGACAGCCATTAATATTGACAAGAGTCATGGGCTGGGCCACCTGAAACAAGTGGCCTTCAATAGATAAACAGCACCGACAAACAGTGGACCAGTGAGAAGAAAGTTGGAGACATGAATCCCTTAACTTCTCTTTTCCACCACTCTCTGACATTCCATTGGCCTCCCCTTCTCCAGGACCAACCATAAACCCAAGGCCATAAACTATAACCTCCCCAGCCCCAAGTAGGGTAGAAATAGATCTGGAGGGACAAACAAGAGATATCCAGCAGAGGAGGCATCTGCATTGTTTTGTCTGTTTATATACAGGAGAGATATGCCCTGAGAAAGGAAAGGTGAGAGAGAGAGAAAGCATAGAGGCTACATCTACTGGACAGTCATGCTTGGAGAACCTGAAAGGGGTGTCATTCAGGAGACAGCAGTAGGCATTTGAGGATTCATAGGGAAACAGGGTCACATCTTCCCAAATCATCATGACACAGACAAGAATGAAATAGTGCTTCCTGTGGAATTGGGGTTGAGTCTTTCTATTCTTTGACTTGAATATGAGCCCTAAGATCACTGGGAGCCATTTGGGGAGTGGTGTGAAAAACACCAAGTCCTGGAGCACAAAATAATAAAAGCAGAGAAAACTATCTGGAGTACCTAGGGAGGAGTGAAGAAGGTCCAGAGCATCTTGGGGCTCAAATTCCCAGAACTGCCCAAGCCCCAGGGGAGAGGAAGAGATGTATTCCCAGCAACAAAGGCATAAAAGAGAGGCAAAACTTGGAAAACAGAAGCAGCTACACAAAGCAGTTCCATTTGAAAAGGATCTCTCCAGGACCTCGAAGCAAGGAGCAACCAAGAGGTGGAGGTGAGCGGGAGGAAGCAGCTTTCTTCTGTGTTCCTAAGTCTCTGTCCTGGTTACCCTTACCTCTCTTTCTCCTTGGCTTTCTCAATTTACTTGCTTAGTTTGATCCTTCCAACTCTAGTCCTCTTTTCTAAGAGCCCCACCTTTGCCAATATGAAGGCCCAAGTTCTGGATAACAAATGAGAAAAGTGAATCTGAGCTCCCCTCTGAACCTGTTAGCCAGTAGAAAGTGCAACGAGAAGCCTTCCTCCTGGAGTCTAACACAGAACGTACTTGGTAAATAGGGAATTGTGAAAGTAGATCCTCCCGTTTAAAGTCATGAAATAATTTATTTTAAAAGTGCAAGTAACGGTATGACTACATAAAATTTTAAATATATTTGTGTGTGTAAATTTAATTGTGAAAGTAGATCCTCCCGTTTAAAGTCATGAAATAATTTATTTTAAAAGTGCAAGTAACGGTATGACTACATAAAATTTTAAATGTATTTGTGTGTGTAAATTTAAAGATATATATATATATATA
>NW_006199376.1:637350-645830 GCF_000334495.1 Tupaia belangeri chinensis
CTGAACCGTTTAGCCAGTAGAAAGTGCAACGAGAAGCCTTCCTCCTGGAGTCTAACACAGAACGTACTTGGTAAATAGGGAATTGTGAAAATAGATCCTCCCGCTTAACATCATGAAATAATTTATTTTAAAAGTGCAAGTAATGGTATGACTACATAAAATTTTAAATGTATTTGTGTGTGTAAATTTAAAGATATATATATATATATAATTTAATAAAAAATACATTTAAGGAGTTATTTCCAGATAATTCAACAAGTAGAAGTAATATTCTTAAGCTATCCTGAAACTTCTACACATTAAGTTTGTGCTGTCAGACTCCATCCTAAGCACTTTGAAACATTATTTAGTAGTATGAGACAGGTTGGACAAGAGACAATGGAAAATAATACATTGATAAATGATGAATAGAAAGTAAGACAACTAGAAAATTAATGAATAAGTGAGTATATCAAAAATAAATCTTTGAGAGACCAGCAGTTGGCATAATGGCTGTGTCACTGGACACTCCTGTAGTCAACCGCAGTTCGAGTCCAGACCCAGTGGCTTAAACTCACACCAGCCACGTGTGCGTACGTGCCCAAGGTCCCAAAAGGAGACTAGAGGAGAAGGGATTGCAGCATGGTCGTCCGCCTTGGGGAGTGATTGCACACTTTCTGTATCTCTGTCTCTTTCTGTTTTTCTGGCAAATGCGCACGCACTATTGCAAAAACCTCTCAAAAAAAAAAAATCTTTGAAAATGTTAAAGGTTACTAGACAATAAAGTAAAAAACTAAACCAAAATGGAAATATCAACTTCTGTTGTTCTATTAATAAATGTTTTAAAATTAAAACTCTTTATTTTGGCACAGATATGACAAACACATGCACTCATGAACAAATTTGGGTGTGTAAAATGCTAAATACATGTGTGGAGAATCTTTCAGTGTATATAAAGGGCATTCAAAATTTCTATACACTCTCCTATGGATCAGAATAACCTCTTCAAAAGACAATTAGGCAATAGTAATCAAAATCAGTTTTTTCCATTTCACCTAGCAATTCAGTTCTTGGAAATTATTCTATGGATAGTCTTACATATGTGCATTAAAACTATAAGAACAAGTATATTCAGAACATCATTTTTATAGCAGTAACATATTATAAATTAATTAGATGTTCATTAAAAGTTCTTATTAAGTTATAGCACATTGGGTCAGCCAGTGGCATGATGGTTAAGGCAACTAGATCCCACATGCCAACTGCATGATTCAAGTTTCAGACCCAAAATCAAAACAGAGAAAGGAGACAGGTATGATTAATATGTTAATAGTAATTTGCCTTTTTTTTTGAGAGAGAGGTTATTACTATAGGGCATATGCATTTGCCAGAAAGACAGAGACAAAGAGACAGAACGTGGGAAATCACTCCCCAGGGGATGGCCACGCTGCAATCCCTTCTCCTCCATTCTCCTCTCAGGATCTTAGGCACACACACACATGCACCCAGTGTGAGTTTAAGCAAGCAACCTGGTCTAGGACTTGAACCATGGTCGACTACGTGGGAGTCCAGTGACGTAGCCATTCCACCATCTGCTGGTCTCTAATTTGCTTTTATCTCTATGAAAAAGTATATAAATTCTTATCAACCCATAGGCTATCTCTAGAAGGATTTCCAAGAAACTAATAGTACTGGCTGCCTCTGGTGAAAAAAAAAGGGATTTGAGAAGGTAACACACAGAAGTATTGTTTATGTTTTTCATTTTATTTGACTTTTTAGCATATGTACAAAATATATCTTGCAATAAAATTAAAGTGCTATTCAAATTAAATTTAAGGTGATTATGCACTTTGTACATACCACTTTTGAAATTCTACTTGATAGACATCTTTTATTTCTTAAGAGAGCTTTTTCCTATAGGACATGTATGCTCATCAGAGAGACAGAGAGACAGAAAGTGAGAAATCACTTCCCAGGGGAGATGGCCATACTACAATTTCTTCTCCTCCATTCTCCACTCAGAATTTTGGGCACACACACACACACACACACACACACAGCCTAGAGTGAGATTTAAGCTACTGGATCTGGAATTGAACCACAGTCCTTCTGGTCCTGATAGCCATCCTTTTGTTATTGCCAGAGGACACATGTGCTTGAGAGAAAAAGAGATAGGAGAATTTTGGGCACACACGCACACACACAGCCTAGAGTGAGATTTAAGCTACTGGATCTGGAATTCAAACCACAGTCCTGCTGGTCCTGATAGACATCCTTTTGTTATTGCTAAAGGACACATGTGCTTGAGAGAAAAAGAGATAGCACCTGATCCCCCCAATGGAGCATGTAATGCTGCAATCCCTCTTTCTCCATTTCCCCATCCTTTCAGAATTTGAGACATACACACACACACACACACACACAAACACAATGTGTTAGTAAAACCCCTGGGTTAGGATTTGAACCACAGTCTACCATGTGGGATCTAGCTCTCTCCAATGCAGGACTTAACCTCTATGACACAGAGCAGGTTCCAGTGGAAGTAATCTTGGAAGTAAATTGGTCAGTAAATTATGGGATATAAAATACAAAAATATAAAGCAGCCATTACAATTAAGAAAACAAGGACCAGCAGATGGCATAATAGGTACATCGCTGGACTCTCACATGACTGACAACAGTTTTCGAGTCCTGGACCCGGAGGCTTTAAACTCATGTCGTACATGCCCAAAAACCCAAGAGGAGAGTGGAGGAGAAGGGAATGTGGTGTTGCCAAACCCCCTACAGGGTGATTTCTTGCTTTCTGTCTCTCTGTGAGCACATGCTCCCTGTAACAAATATCTTTCTTTAAAAAAAAAAAAAAACACAGAAAAATCAAAGTAAACCAAATATTAACACGTATTCAGAATAAGGTTACCATAGATATATTTAAACATGTTTATTAAATATACAGTTAGTAATAACAAACAATTGTTCCAACTTTTCTGTATTTGGGCTTTTTGTTGTTGTTGTTCCTCTCTGTACAATATTAACAGATGCCAAAAAAGAAGTAAAGTATCATTCATGAATAAAAGGAACTGGGTCACTGTTGAAGGGCTCCTCAAAGGACCTTCGGCTGAACTTTCAAACACAACTTCCATCGTATTTCAGTTTCACAGACAGACATTGAGACTGGAGCACGTGTGGCATGGAGACCTCCACCAGTGTTGCCAACAATTTCAGCCTCCAGATAACCCAGTTCATCCTGATGGGGCTCCCAGGCATTCACAGCTGGCAGCACTGGCTCTCCCTGCCCCTGGCTCTGCTCTACCTCTTAGCCCTTGGTGCCAACAGCCTCATCATGACCACCATCCACCGTGAGCCAACCCTGCACCAGCCCATGTACCAGTTCCTTGCTATCCTGGCAATAATAGACATTGGTCTGGCCACCACCATCATGCCCAAGATTCTGGCCATCTTCTGGTTTGATGACAAGGCCATACGCATCCCTGAGTGTTTGGTTCAGATGTATGCCATCCACTGTTTCTACAGCATGGAGTCAGGCATTTTCCTCTGCATGGCAATAGACCGATATGTAGCCATCTGTCACCCTCTTCAATATCCCTCCATTGTCACTAATGCTTTTGTCGTCAAAACCACAGGATTCATGGTACTGAGAAATGGTTTGTTAATGATCCCAGTGCCGGTACTGGCTTCCCAGAGACACTACTGCTCCAGGAATGAGATTGACCACTGCCTCTGCTCCAACTGGGGAGTTATCAGTCTGGCCTGTGATGACATCACTGTGAACAAATTTTACCAACTCTTCTTAGCATGGATCCTGATTGGGAGTGACATGGCTCTTGTATTTTCTTCCTATGCCCTAATCCTGCGTTCTGTGCTGAGGCTGAGCTCAGCAGAAGCCCTGTACAAGGCTCTGAGCACCTGCAAACCCCATGGTCTATGCGCTCAGAATGAACGAGCTCAGACTGGGCTTTCAGAGGCTGCTTGGGCTGAGAAAAGATATGTCCACCACATAACTCCAGCTTTAGGAGACCTTTAAAGTGATAGGAAAGGGCCAAAGTTTCAGCTCTCAATCACTCTGAATTGTGATCTGCATTTGCCACTAACCAGGGGAAAACCAACGAAAAACCATCAGCCTCACTCTTCAAAAATGCACATTAAAATTACACTGAAGTTTTCTATTACCTAGAAAATAAGTAAGAACACAAAATGGAAAGGCCTGACTACTGATGCCAGGTTGATAGGTAGTTTTTCACATCCGTAGGACTATTAACAATAGCCCCAAAATACCTAAATTTGTCAAAACATTTATACTTACTGAAACATTTATACTTATTGAAATTCTTTCTAAGGAATTCTATTTACAGAAATTACCCAAAAGATAATGATCTAAATGAAAGCAAAAAATTATTCATAAAAGAGATTACTTTACTGGGTTGTCAGGAAAGTCATGACACAGAAAAATACATCATGACAGTCCTGAAAACCTAGTATTACTAGTGATAACCTAGTATTACTTATAATAGAAAATACAGCCTTTCAAAATAAAGTCAACATGAATTTAACTTTTACATATTTATGTGTTTTATTCTCTTTTATAAGAGATATTTTTGCTACAGGGCACATACACTTGCCAGAGACAGAGAGACAGAAAATGAGAAATCACTCCATGGGGGACAGCTACACTGCAATCCCTTCTCCTCCATTCTCCTCTCAGGACTTTGGACAGGCTCACACAACACATCCAGCATGGGCTTCCAACAGCCAGGTCTAAGACTCAAACTAACAGTTATGTCATCTGCTGGTCTCTGTGTGCTTTCCAAAGACACTTGTGGGACACAGATAAGATTTATTATCTGTTGATGAGGATGTGTATAATAGTCTCAGCTGGGCTGGACTGAGGTGTCAATCATGCTGGGTAAAGTCTCTTAACAATCTAAAAAAGGTATAGCAATTTAATGTATTACTAATAATAATAATTTTTAAAAGGAAATGTTTTCATAACATAAAAAATGTGTTCTGAAAAAAGAAAAATTTCATTTGGGGAAAAAAACTGAATAAAAATTAAAGAAAGAAGAACTAGTGCTAAGTACCATTCACTTGTTTGTTTTTTAATAGGCATATAATTATTGAATATATTAATGTGGTACAATATGTTTTAATGTATGTATACATTGTATAAAATCAAAAAATAGTATTTACCATGCTTATCACCTTATATACTTATCATTTATTTGATGAGAACGTTCAAAATCTTTTCTTACTAAGGATTTCAAATGGTCCCAAAAGTTTTGTAAGATGTGGACAAATGGATGGATGGTTAGACAGATAGAAAGATCCGATAAAACCTTCACAAAAACTCTAGAAGCAGGTACAGAATTATTTTCAGATTACAGCTAAAGGAACAAGGTATTGGCCTTTATACACTGGGCCCTGACAGCAGTTTCTCAGCTGGGGCACTGGGGTTCAAGTCCTTGGAATTCACACTGAGTAACCACACCACTCTTCTCCCTCTTACTGATACTCTCTTCCAGAATTTCTGTGTGAACTTGGGCAACATGTGAAACCTTTCTATGGCTCAATATCTCTCGTTAAAATTTTAATAATGTTTTTGCTGGGCTAAGTCACAGGCATGCTCTGAACAATCAAGACATAATAAAGAAAACATGCTTTAAAATATGATATACACAAATAAATATTGACCTATGTGACAAAGTTTTTGATACTAGGAAAGAAAGACAAAGGGTCAGAGAAATGCCCTAAAAAAATAGTTTCACATAACCCATTAATTAAGTCTAAATCAATTTTTAGGGCTTACTCATCTAAACAAAATGCACACTTTTTGAATAAAAGATCCCAAACACATGTTCATCCAGTACCTTTAACATTAATACAGAACTCTACACACAATACGTGCTTAATAAGCGCTCTATTTATGATACAATGATTCATAGGAGATAACATGACCTGTTGAATACTGTGTGTCAATGAAAACTTCCTGGCACATGGATGACCCCAGGAAGTCTACATATGAGTACACCTTGCAGAATTTAGTCAAGAAGCATTACTGACTTGCTCCAAAAGGAGAGGACACTTCACCTTTCTGGGACAGTGGCCTCTGATTCAGATTGAAGTGATCATGCAATAAGGAGAGACAGGAGAAAGGAAGTCAAGAAAAGGGCTTCGGCAGGACCCTGTCTCCTACTGTTTCTACCCTGGAGCATCAGAGTCATAATATCTAACTCTGCGAGTCCTTTACACCTTGCAAAAACACTTTTCTACAAAATGAACCAACTTATTTTATGTAATATTCATAGTAGCCCTCTTAGGTAGGAAGCTGAAGGATTATACGTAATTTTTTTCTACAAAAAGCAAATAGAGACTTGGGTGGGTTGATTAGATAAGTCTGTCTAGTGATAACTCACAATACTGAGGCTCGGCAGTTTAGACAACACCACTCAATGGCTATAATGATCCATTTCTAAAGCTACTTCCAAACTTGTTCATCCATATAATTATTTTTCATTTATTACTTATTTAAAAATCCACAGCACGGGAACCAGCAGTTAGCGTAATGGCTATGTCGCTGGACTCCCACGTAGTCGACCGCGGTTCGTGTCCCGGACCCGGTGGCTTAAAACTCACGCCAGGCGCGTGTGCGTGCATGCCCAAGATCCCGAGAGGAGAATGGAGGAGAAGGGATTGCGGCGTGACCATCCCCCCTGGGGGGTGATTTCTCGCTTTCTGTCTCTATGTCTCTCTCTGTCTGTCTGGCGAGCGCACGCGCCCTATAGTGGAAAAAAAAAAACCCTCTCAAAAAAAAAAAAAAATCCACAGCAGGAGTCTATGTATAGCAGCCCAGATTGACAGCTTCTCTCAAACACCAGAGAAAGTGTCTCTCGATCCATTGAAAATATGTGACCTATGAAAATGGAGTCTTAGCAAAAATTTTGGCACAACAGAAAGAATGGCTGTGCACTCAGTTTCTGTGTAAAAATGATCCCACTTTGTTTTGTGTGTGTCATATTTTCCCACTTGTTTGCTTTATACAATTGTTACAGTCTTTTTTCTTTGCTTTGCTTTTTTTTTTTTTTTATTCCCAGGAGTGTGTGCAATCCCCAGGAAGAGAAATTGCACACAATTTGACATGGTCATGCTCATGTACATTTTCCTCTATTTCCCCATATTAAAGTATTTCGGCATGCACACACGCCTAGTGTGTTTTTCAAGCCACCAGATTTGAAACATGGTCAATCACATGCGATCCTAGTCTGTCCACAATGCATATCCCAATATAGTGTGATTGTTCAATATATGCGTACATATATAATAATGAAACCAGGGCAATAAACATATTACCTCTAATATTTATCATTACTTTGTGTTGTGAACATTCAAGTTCCTTTCTTTTAGTTATTTGGACTTCCACACTAAATTGTCATTCACTACATTGCTCTCTTGTGCCTTAGTGCCCCCAAACTCATTTCTCTTATTTAACTACACTTCTTTATCTGCTAACCAAGTTCTTCCTATCTTTCCCACTCCTTTCTCTTCCCAGATTCTGGTGAACCCCATTTTATTCTTCACTTCTATGCAACCAAATTTTGTTTCTTTCACAAGTGAGGGATAACATGCAGTATTTGTCTTTCATTGTCTAGCTTGTTATAAATAATATTAAAATAATAAAGAATAACCTATCCACAGGGGTAAAAAGAAATTAAGAACTATGTCTGAGAAAGATCAGGTAATAGGACTTACTAAGAAAATCTTGAAATTAAGTGCCTTAAATATACTCAATGAGATAAAGAAAACCTTGGACAAAGAAAGCGATCCAGGAGAACAGTGTCTCACCAATAGAGTTTTCAAGTTATATGTATAGCAAGCCTGATTTAAAATGGGCAAATACAGTGAACAGTTGTTTAATATGAGAAAAATAAATAATAATTATTTCTCAAAGAAAGGTTTGCCACATTGACTGACAATCATATGAAAAGATACCTAACAAGATCAGTCACCATGGAACATAAATGAAAACCGTAATGAAATACCATGTCATGTCTCTGGAATAACTATAATAGAAAAGATAATAAAAAATGGTAGTGATGTGGAGGGAAATATAAACTCTTGTACTCTGCTGGTGGGACTGCAAAGTGTGCAGTTGCTATGAAAAATAGTTTGATAGTCCCTCAAACATACAGTTACCATATGAGCTAGCAGCTATACTCCTAGGTATGTACCCCAAAGAAGTAAAAACATGTCAACACAAATATTGGTACAAGAAATCTCATAGTTGGGAACCAGCAGTTAGCGTAATGGCTATGTCGCTGAACTCCCATGTAGTCGACTGCGGTTCGCGTCCCGGACCCAGTGGCTTAAAACTCACGCCGGGCGCATGTGCGTGCGTGCCCACGATCCTGAGAGGAGAACGGAGGAGAAGGGATTACGGCATGACCATCCCCCCTGGGGGGTGATTTCTCGCTTTCTGTCTCTATGTCTCT